>NW_020951350.1:3509163-3639581 GCF_900497805.2 Vombatus ursinus
CTGACAGGCTACAAAATGCCAGGCTTAGTCCCTTAGAAAAGAAGTGATTACAAGGAAAGATGTCCAGGTATGGTATGGGAATGTGCACAGCTCAAGTCAAGTTCTCAGATGACAAGATTATACAGAGACAGTCAAACCATTCAAGCAGAAAGGAATACAACTGGACAGGCTAGGGATAGGGGGAGGCACATACCAGACTGAGGAATTGTCTGGCTGCAGCACCAGAGTAAAGCCTTCTGAGACAAGGACCCCTACCCTGTCCCAGGCTCCAGGAAAGTCAGCTTCCAGGAGAGAGACACACACACACAGAGACACCTCCCAGAGGGTAAATAAATATTCACGAACAATGGCTCCATGTGTGAAAGGCAAGGATGGAGGAGGACAAATGGTGCCAATTAGGAAGAGAGGGTGGTATATATTTTTGGAGTGGCGGAACAAACGGGAAAGGGTCACAATGCTAAAAATACCACACTGGACCCACTCTGTAAAGAGCCTGGGCTGCACATGCTGGCTTTTCTCCCAAGCACAATGATGAGTACAGCTACTCCTCAGGGCCAGGATAAATCACGTTGCGCTGCATTCATGTGTGGAAGTTACGTCATTACTCAAGAAATCAGTTTCTTCATCTATAAAATGTGGGGATTTTGTATTGCTTTATCTGTAGTCTCTATTCCTAAATCTAAAACCTTACGTCTGTATGGATACGATTTGTTCTTGGGCAGATCCATGACGGGTGTACCCGTTTCTGGCAATGTTTTTTGGAGAAAGTTTCTCTTATTTTAGGCTCAAACTGAGGGAGACCTTTGTACAAGGAAGCTCCTGCACTCTGAAAAGAAGTGGAAATCAACTCAGACAGAATTAAAGTGAAGACAAGGAGAATTCTATCAAGGAGAAGCACAATTCAATCTATCAAAAGAAGAAACTCCTTATTTAATCCTGCACAAACATGAACCCCAACCGAAGCCACAGAGCAAAGGTTGCAAACTCAAATAGAAACAGATCCCAGCAGATTCCACCTGACTGACTTTGAAAACCACAAATTAACATCATCTACATTATACTATATTTTTATTTTGTTAAACATTTCCCAATTACATTTTAATCTCATCTCACTCACAGAGTTTCATAACTCCGAGTTAGACGAGAGACAAATGCCTTTTGAAATAACTAAGAAACAGTTTATTTCTTAATAAGGAACCTGAATTCCTGGGAGAAAGTTTAGCACCAAATTCTCCAAGCAGCTCCCTCTTGCCTCCACTTTTTTTCCAGCTTCCTTTCGTGGGCTGTCTTCCCCCATTAGATTGTAAGCTCCTTGAGGGGAGAGAATGTCTATCTTTTTCTTATTTGCGTTATCAGAACTTAATACAGTATCTGACACACAGAAGGCACTTAATAAATGTTTACTAAACTGAAGGAAGGAGAGTTATTTTCAATCCTATTTTAAGATTTCCCTCCTTGGAAGGAAAAAAAAAAAACCTTTTTTCTATACTAAGAAGAATGGCCTTTGGACTGGAAAGGGCAGGACAAAAATGGCTATTAGGGCACTGATAGCCAATATTAAAAGCAAGACAGGTAAGAGAGCATCTAACTTTCTTTGATGAATTTAAAGGTACCAAGTCCAGATGAATTACATCTTTAGATATTGAAAGAACTTTCCGATAAGACTGTTGGACAATCTTGAACAATCACAAAAAACAGGTGCTATAGGATTAGAGAACAAATGTTGGGTTTGTTTGTTTTTAAGGGAAAATGATACAACTGGCAAACCAGCACACCATAGAACTGATTCTGGAAAAATTCTAGAACTTAATAAAGAAATGGCTCATGAATTCCTTCATCACAATCACATAGTTCCAGGCTAGACTTATTTTCATTTTTTGACAGGGTTACTAAACTGGTAGTTCAGGAGAATGCAATAAACCTATTTTACTGAGATTCTGGCAAAGTATCTGATAAAGTTATGTCATGCTACTCTTGTGGAATATAAGTCAACACAATGAAATTTTCAAACCATTCAGAATTGTGGTAGCTGGAATATTCTGAGTCTCCAAGGTCACTCATGATTCTTTCCTCTTATAATCATCCTCTCTTCCCCAACTCTTGCCCTTACACTAAAGGACTTGAATGTCGATGCAGTGCTTTTGCAAACTTGCCAATTTCCCTTTTTTTCACCTTTCATAAGTTCCACAACCAACTTTTCACTTCACCTCAGTTATACAGAGAGACCTTGTCATTACCCATAAATGTTCCATTCTGTTAATTAGAAACTCTGACATTCTCCTAATTGACCCTAACTTCTATACCCCTCAATACTTTTTTAGGTCACTCATTATCCTCCTGACGTTATCTCCTCTTTCTCCAAGTTCAACACAATAGATAGCTATTTCAACTCCACACTATCCCTTTCCAGCCTTATCCTATTACTCTTCCTCTCTTGCTAATCTCAGCCCTGAATTATGGTAACTACCATCTGTCTCCTCAGCTCCTGGTCATGAGCTGTTGAACAGCTGGAGGAAAACTCACAGTGGAGCTACATTGTAATGGTACATTAGAAATTCATGTTATCCAATCTTAACTGGGCTCTCAATAGAGAAGACAGTCCTTTTATCCCTCCATTTGATTCCCTATCTCAATCCCCAGAGTTGTTCCAAACCTTTTCTTTACTCATTAATATCTCTTCCTCTCTCTTCTTTTCCCCTAGTAACTAACCCCTCAATAAGTGCACTTAACCCCATCCCCTCTGACCTCTAACAGACAATGTCCTTCATCAACAACCCTTCTCAAATTTTCAACTTTTCTCCAACTGCTTTCAAACATGCTCAGGTCTTCCCCATCCTTAAAAAACCTTATCTAGACTATTTCATTTGCTCAAACTATCATTCTATCTCTCTCTTCCTATTCTCAACCAAAATATTTGAAAAAGTTGTCTATACTCACTGTCTCCATTTCCTCTCCTCTCATTCACTCTTCAACCAACCCTTTGCAATCTGACTTTTCATCTTATCACTTAACTCTCTCCCAATAACCTTAGTTGCCAGATATGGTGGTCTTTTCTCAGTCCTAATCCTTCTCAACCTATCTGCTACATTTGACTATTAACTGTTGACTACCCTCTTCTCCTGGATAATATTTTCTCTTGAGGTTTTTGTGACACTAGTGTCCTGATTTGCTTCCTACACCATCTGACTGCTTGTTTTCAGTCTACTTTGCTGTCTCATCATCTAATCTCACCCCATGTATGTTCCCCAAGGAATCTCTTCTTCTTTCTCTCTCTCTTTCTCTCTCTCTCTCTCTCCTCATCAGCTCCCATTGGTTTGACTGTCATTCCTATGCTGATGACTCCCAAACCTATATAGCCTACCTGAGTCTTTCCCCTAAGCTCCAGTCCCAAATCAGTAATTGCCTACTGGACATTTCAAATTGGATGTTCCAGAGACATCTCAAACTCAACTCATTAGCTTTTCCATTAAAACTTCCTGTCTTCCAAACTTGCTATTACTGTCAAAGGCACTACCATCTTTCTAAGTGCCTCAGGTCTGTAATTTTGGCAGTATCCTCAACTCCTCACTGTCCTTCACCTCAAATGTCTAATTAATTGCCATTTCCAAAGGTCTGGTTGTCCCTTCCTTGGAAAACAGTATTTGCTGTCTAAATCACTCAGCCTGGCCGTTTTCCTTCCCCTGACTTCCCTTGGGTAAGGTGAGCATTTTTCAAGACATGGGGTCAATAAGAGGGCCCTAATTAACTCTTGCTTTGATTAAGCAGATGGTCTTCTTGATTCTGTGGAGTGAGGTGAAGCTACTGTGCCTCAGCTCATATGGCAGCCTAAATTAAGGACCATGTCTTCCCAATAACTCCCCCCTCGTGGATTTTTTTCAGACATTGTCTCATTAAGTTACAATATGAAACATCTAGGCTCTTGCCTTAGGATTTCTTTCTGTGAGAGGTGAGAAAAAAGTTTTTTTAAACAATCTGCTTGGAGTTTTTATGATGAGCACATGAAGAGCTAAGTGCTCATCTTGAAAAACTGACTTACGGCTTGTTGCCTCTTCTTGGTTCAGTTTGCTCTGTTCTCTTGCACTTTCTTTGTAGCTAGCTATGATGGGAGAAAGGACTGTTTTCTTTCCTTTCTACATGGTGAAAATTCCTGGGCAACATCATGCTATCTATCACTTAAATTTATTTTCACGCTTTCCCTTTATTATTGTCTTACTTATATTCCTATCTAATTGATTTGTGATATTGTGTCCTTGAACACCTTGAAAACTCTTCAATCACAGGCAGAGATCTGGCATCACTTCAGTTAAGGACTGTTTCATTCTTTATATCTGTATCCCTGTAGCCTAGCACAGTGTCGTGTGTCTGTGTATGTATATATGTATATATGCATATGTTTGTGTGTAAACATATATACATACATAGACACATCGTCTAGATAACAATAACAATTATATAGAGTCAGAATTGGATGAATGACCAGATTCAAACAGTAGTCACTACTGGTGCCATATCAACTTAGAAGATGTCTCCAGTGGGGTGCCTCAGGGATCTGTGGTCCTATTTACCAATGTCTTAGATGAAAGCATGAATTGAATGCTTATCAAATCTGCAAATGACACAAATTTGGGAATGACAGCTAATACAGAGGTCCTGAAACAATCTTGACAGACCAGAATACTAGGTTGAACTGAATAGGATAAAATTTAATAGGGATAAATGTGAAGTTTTACATGTATACAAAAGAACAATTACACAAGAACAAAATGGGAGTTACATAGTTAGGAGGCAATTAGTCTGAAAAAGACCAAGGGGGTTTAGGGTTGCAAAATCAAAGAACACAGTATGATACAGAAGCTGAAGAATGTAATGTGATCTTGGGCTGCTCTATGAAAAGCCTAGCATATGGGAATATGGAGGTGATAAGATCGCTGCTCCTACCACAGTCCGAACACTGGAACATCTAGGATTCTTGGTTCAAGTCTGGGCATTACAGTCAAGGAAAGACATCGTTAGGTTAACAGTTAGAAAGCTTCCAAAGGATAGCAACCAGGATGGTGAAAGGGCATGGAGTCTTAGACCATAAGAGGTTTTTTTTTTTTTTCCTGAAGGAACTGGGAATATTTAGAATGCAGAAGAGAAAACTCAGGGGACACTTGAGAGCTGGCTTGAAATATTTCAAATGCTATTGTAGGTATGAGGGATTAGACCTTTTCTATATCTTCACAGAGGAAATAACCAGGTACAAAGTGTGGAAGCTACAAGAAGGGAGAGTCAGTTTGTGTTTTCCAAAAGTGTAACAGACAAACATTCTCAGGACACTGTAAGTTAAAGACCTCTCACTGGAGGTCTTTAAGCAGGTTAGATGATCACTTATTGAATAAGCTGTAGGGGAATTCTTTTTCCCATATGAGTAACCCTTGATGATCATTAAGGTTCCCTTCTAACTCACTAAAGTTACACACTAAGACTAAAATACTAATTCTGTTCCTGTGAAAAGCATTTCTCATATATGATCATGATGGCATACTACTGTGCTATAAGAAATGATGAGCTCATTGATTTTTAGAAAAACATGGAAAGACTTGTATGAAATAATGAAGAGCAAAATGAGCAGAACCAAGAGAATGTTGTGTATAGTAACAGCAATTTTGTTTTAAGAGCAACTTTGAGCAACTAAGTAATTTTACACCCAAATTAACTACAAAGAGCCTATGAAGGAAGATGCTATCTGTCTCCAAAGAAAGAACTGATAAAGAGAAGCATGTATAGTATGGTTTTACACACATACACACACACACACACACACACACACACACACACAGATTTGTTTCCGATGGTAGCCATCTCGAGGGCTGGGGGAAAGGGGTGGAACATCAGAGAATACAAGAAAATGTAGAAGGTGGCATAGAAAGCAGGGTAGCTTTGAAAATGAAGAGTAGTACTTACTATACGGTTTTTGGAAAAAAGTAAACAGTGTGAAATGTAAATTCATGGTTTTATAGTGAATCCTCTTTTTAGATGATGCTGTGTACACAGAAATGTTCTTTTTTTGTCTGTATTAAAGTTCAAAATGAATATTTTTTTACATTTTTTATTAATTTATTTTGATTCATCAACAATCACTTCCATAAGCTTTTGAGTTTTAAAATTTTCTCCCCCTCCCTCCCTGCCTCTCTCCCCAAGATGACATGCAATCTGATATAGGGTATACAAACACATTCCTATTAAACATATTTTCACATTAGTGATGTTGTAAGGAAGAATTAGAACCAATAGGAGGAACCACAAGAAAGAGAAAACAAAAGAAAAAAAACAGCAATGAATATTTTTTTTTTAAAAAGCAATTCTCATTCAGGTGTCCTAATGGTAATATTACCTGCCAATGGGCATGAAAAACAATGTGTAAAGTGATCACAAAACCTCAGAAGAGGGAGTGAAATTCTGTTCCTAGCTTTGCCTTTAACTCACTTTGTGACTTTAGACAAGTCAGTCAATCTCTTTGGGTTTTGGATTCCACATCTCTAAGAGTGATAATACCATCTACTCCTCATCAGGAGATAACAAGAACAAAATAAAAAGCAAGCTGGGGTGAAGAAAGTATTCTGAGCTCCTGAGAATGATGTCCTATCGATTTTTTCAGGTGTCACTATTAATAACTACTGGCACAGATATAATGTTTCTCCCAAGACAAAGTGTTTTATGAGGATAATCACATTAATCCTCCCCATAGCCCCAAAAGTTACAAAAACAACAGATACTATGCTATGATCTCTATCCTCCATGCAGCAGCATAAGAAGGACAAATGATTTGGCCCCCTTCACAACAAACTGGTACTGCAGCTAGGACAAGAACTCATGGCTCCTGGTTTCAGCCTCGGCTTGTACCCTGTACAAAAACATTTCTGTGATTTGACCAGGTTGGCGGTCTCACAATGCTTTAGGAGACACAATTGCCTCCAAAGGCAAGACTAAACAAGCTAGAGATAAAAAAGGGCAGAAGCCCCAGTCTAGGCCTGGGGAGCCATAGGCCTCCCACCAGTTTGTACAGGGACCTCTCTGTCATCTGTCACTCTGGTAAGGAAGCATTTAGCCATGATTCTGGTATTTACAAGGCTTCTGGGAAAAGAAGGGTAGCATCATTTGTTAACAGCTCTCCTATTCATCATCAAGAATTATTATCAGCTGGGTTGCCTCAGAGGCCAAGGTACTGAATTACAGAGTCCCCTTCCCTCCCGAAAGACATAAGGGAGAGGTGTAACCAACCAGACTTCTGCTCCAAGTGGTGCTTGGCTATGCTCCCTCGAGCTCCTCTCTTCTTCCTGATGGGCTCGGCAGACCTCTGTGATGTGGAGCTTAGCTGCTCTATCTGCACATATTTTTCAATCAAAATAAAAGAATCCTGGTTGTAGATGGATAATAGAGGTGGCAGAGGAGCCCCAGGAAGACTTTGTATGTTAATCATGATGTAAATATAGACTGAGTCAGACACAAGTCAAGCAGGAGTCCTGTCTCATGGAAAACAAGGACAATTACTGACCTCCTTTTTCTTTACTCTCCACTGCTTCCCCTTCCTTACACCCTCGGGCAGATCAGCTGCTTTCTCCCTCCTAAGAACTCAGCCCACAGCTCTGGACATTGGAAAAAGAGATGGTATGTGCAGAGTAACAGGCAGCACGTTATCATCCTGACAACTCCACTAGAGAAGAAGCTTCCGGGCCAGGCTAGACTGAGTCAGCGAAAGAGCCATGGCTAGGAGAATTTGGGGGAGGAAGCAACCTCCTAATGCCACTCAAAATTGAAGATTAAGCTACGTATTGCCAAAGCTTCCCTCCCTGCCCCAACCACTGACTCTAGTCTGTTTCATCCCTTGTCAGATGAAGAAATGGTATTCCTCCACATAGCAATGAAGGCAGACAACCAAATAGAGGATAGGAGCCCAAGCAAGAATGGGAGATGAACAAACAAATGGATTGTATTCTCTCCTCTCCCAAACTGACCCCCAAGGGTTATCTGTCCCGAGCAAAAAAACTGTCAAAGTCATCACACATCAAGGACTTTTGTCCTCTTGGAGATTAGGCAAGGACCAAGTACAAGAAGCAGAACAGGCCCCCCTGGGGATGATATTTGTCTCTTCCAAACAAGGGATGCACTCAGGGTGTAGAACGAAACATAATTTTTTTTTTAATATGGCCAATAAGGGTATTTATTTTGCTTGACTATTTGTTTCAAGAGTTTTATCACTCCTTTTTTTTTCCAACTGGGGAGAGGAAAAATAATTTTTATTCATTGAAAAAATAAGAATTAATTAAAAAAAAACAAAACACAAGTTAAAATGTAAGCTCCTTGAGGGTGGGGACCATTTTCTTTGTCTCTAAATCCTTAGAGGCTAGAATAATGCCTTGTATACAACCACCACTTAATAAATCTTTGCTCAACAAATAAATGCCAGATTGCAGAGCTCAACCAACTATCGTCCCTTTCCCAGTCTTCCTTTTAGGGCACTGGGCAGGAAAGTGGCCCAGGTGAGGCTAAGGGAATTGTAAAGGAGGAGGAAAGACTTCCTAAAAATAACAAAGGCAAGATAAAATGCAGGGGAAATTAAGACACTTCTCTGTTTCTATTCTTCAATCCATCTCAAAAGGGGACAAAACAAGTGAATCAGCTACCTTTGTGCCTAACACAATGGCAACCTCAGGCAGTTAGCTAGCTTTCACTCTCAAAAGAGGAGGGAGGCAGTGTGAAAACAAAGGGATTTAGGAAAGAAGACTACGTAGGGGAAAGTCTCCTAGGTGAAGGAACTTGAGAGGGCCCAGCTCTCTAAATCAGGAAGTTTGGCTGTATTCTTTTCCATATTGAGGATGAGTGGGATTCCTCCAGAGCATCATAGTTTAACCTAGCTGATGAGGAATCTAACAGAAAAAACATAGCCCACCAAAAAAAAAAAAAAAAAAAGTTACATAGAGTAGAAGCATCTTTCCCCTGGCTAATTTTAATGTGAACGAGATGCTCAACTTGTGAAGTAGCTCATGAAGGGGCCCAGATCTAATCTATTTTACCCGTACTAGCGTAGGCACTTACTAGCTCTGTGACCTTATGCATGATACCTTGTCTGGGCCACAGTCAAATGGGGATAAGTCTATGTGCCCTAGCTACCTCATAGAGAGGTCTTCAAGATTTAAATAAGATAATGTGAGATACAAACACAAGTAAGTATAAGGGTGTGGTCTCATCTGGAGAATGCTGCTTGGATGTTCCTGATATACCCAGAACACATTCCCACACTACAGAAGACAAAGAAAGACCTTCAGGGTGCTCCCTTTAAGGATGTGGAGGGAGACGTATGATAGAACAAAGGCTGTTGTACTAGAATGAGCTCTAGAGACAGGCCTGATTGACTCATGTCTTGTATGACCACTAACATGGTCTGATTCTCCTGCCTCCGTGAAAAAGATCATGGTCCAGGGAAGTGGCACCATCAGGAAGGAGCTTCCCAAGCACTTCAATACACGGCAATGACATTCTGCACTAAGAGAAACGTACTGGCAAGGTGCCAAATGGCCTTGAAGGGGCACTGCCATTTTAATGGACTTGGTGATTAACATCATTCCACCCCTGCCAGCTCTCAGACTCTTTGCTCTCTTTCCTGGATTGCAGGGTCACTGCAAGCAGTGGCTGCCCCGAGTGACCATTCGATCCAAACATTAAAAAATAGATCCATCTACTTACTGTAGAAAAGACACAGCCATTATAAGCCTATACATTATGCATTCCTTCTGGAAAAAAAAAAAGGTTGAGAGAAATTGAATTAAAACAGTGACTGGAAGAGGCCTGTCTTACTCTTCTAAGATATGGAAAGGACAGGAAAACGTCTTTGTATCTCACCCTACTGCAGCAGCACCAAACAGTTCTCTTACTTCATTCTCCCCCCAAGGCAGGCTAGCCCCAGATGTGCCTCTCGGGATTTTGATGATTCACTTTAATGATAAGACCACCTCCAGAACAAATCCTGTATTCAGACTGATTTAGAAGGCAACCAGCACAAATACCTGTAATCTGGGTCTAATCTTGTTTGTTTCCATTCCAATTATACTGCATCGATGGTTTAAAAAATGGGAACCGTCTGCTACATACATCCAATCCATTTTGATAAAGAATAAATCTGTGTTACTGTGGCCCTTTCTTTCATACAAGCTCAGGGTAGCACCAGCTATCTCAAGCTGCTGATTGGACAGAAGCAGTTCTAACTCTATTCAACTCTTCAAGGATTCAATTAATCATAAAGCCAATTCCATTTTGGGCTCCATCTGTCTTGCTTCCTTCAGGGACTAATAATCACTCACTGTGTGTTTTTTTACACACTAGTTGAACTGAAATTAAGACTGATTTCAGCATGGAACACTCAAGAAGAAAATGCATTTCTTGGAGGAAAATTTCTGAGCCATTCAAATATTCAGTTTAGGTAAAGATATCTTTAAATAAATAGCAATATTACAGCGATTCAGAATTCCTCAGACTGAAATAACTCTCACAACACAAATCCCAGGAACACAGTACTCTCATGAGAAAAGCACCTAAGACTCCACCATAGGCTTCCTGCTCCCTAAATATCACCAGCAAAGGGAAGAAAAAAAGACTAGGATTTCTGCTCTGTCAACACAGCAAAATTGTTAGAGAAGGTATAAAACAGCTGCTGAGGTAAACAACAGCGATCTAGGCCAAGATGGCCTATTCCAAGGGACAAGGGCAGTAAGCGAGCTATGGTTGTAGTGGTCTGATTCAGGTTTGGTCAACATCTTCAACATGTCAATAATTCCCAAAGGAGACAGTACAAATAGACAAGTTTTCATTTTAATTATTTTTTATATTATATATCTTTTATGTATTTATGTATATATTAATATTTTTAGTTTATTTCCAAAATCAGTGACTACAACCTTACACTCAACCTAGCAGAAATGCATATATGTAATTGAATCAAATATATTTTTTTCATCATGAAAAAGAAAATGAAATCTAGAAAAGAATAATCAGCATGAGGTGCTAGATTCTTTCTTTCTTTTTTTTTTTTAAAGGCAATGGGGTTAAGTGACTTGCCCAGGGTCACACTGCTAGTAAGTGTGATGTGTCTGAGGCCGGATTTGAACTCAGGTCCTCCTGATTCCAGAGCGGGTGCTCTATCCATTGCACCACCTAGCTGCCCCTTAGATTCTTTCTCCATTAAATTTCAAAGCCTTCACGTGACTGTCTTAGCTCATGAAACTAAAATAATGAATTAAACTAAAACACTAGAAGCAATTAAAACCTAATTAGAACTAATGGCACACTCATTTCAAACTTAAATCAAAGATATTTTGTGAGTCACAGTATTTATTAAAAAAAAAACTATCAGTAAACATTTTTATTCATCTCAACATTTATGTATAATTTTCATTTAAACAAGAAAATTCACTTAGTAATTAATTAATTGGGGGGAGATTGTTTAAAAGAAGAGACTTTATAGAGTTTTAAAAGAAACAGTTTATTGAGTAGGTACAATGTATGTATTTTATCAATAGCTTTTATTTGAGGCATTCCATATGTGTCACTGTACAAATGATGATCTGGAAGGTGGAGCCAAGATGATGGAGCAAAGGCAGGGACTCGCCTGAGCTTTCCCACAAATCCCTCCAAAAACCTTTAAAAAATGACTCTAAACAAATTCTAGAGCAGCTGAACCCTCAAAAAGACAGAGTGAAACAAATTTCTAGTCTAAGACAATTTGGAAGGTCAGCAGGAAAGGTCTATCACACCTGGGTGAGAGTGGAGCACAGTCCAGTGCAGGCCTAGCCCCAGAATACCAGGAGCAGGTCTTGGGAAACACTGATTTAGCAGCAGCAGCGGTGGCAGCAGTTGCTTCCCAAGCTCTCAGCCCACAGACAGTAAGCGGGTCAACAACTGGCCTCAAGAAGATAACAGGAGTCTTTTTGCTAGCAGGACTCTGTTGCTTTGCCCATACTCAGATCCAGGTTGCGGTAATGGGTGGCAGTCCCAGGGAGAGAAGCAGCACTAGCACAGCAGAGCTTGTGGCCACAGTGGATGGGGGACCCTCCTCACAGTTCCAGGGCAGAAAAGAGTGCTTGTGGTCACTCAAAGACCAGAGCACAGGCCAGGAGAATAGTAAACATCTCTTCTTAGATCATACCAACTTGGAAGAACAGAAAACTTACAGATCCCTAGAAGTATCTCTGAAAACAGCTGTCCCA
Organism: Vombatus ursinus; assembly: GCF_900497805.2. NCBI lineage: Eukaryota > Metazoa > Chordata > Mammalia > Diprotodontia > Vombatidae > Vombatus > Vombatus ursinus. The sequence continues at coordinate 3,521,406 of NW_020951350.1, forward strand.
AACCCCTGAAGCTTGGGACAGTGTGCACTCTACCTTGGAAGCAGAGCCCTACTTTAACAAAGACCCAAAAGTCAAGTAATGGCCTGGCAAAATGAGCAAACAATGGAAAAAAATTTGACTATAGAAAGTTACTATGGTGACAAGGAAGATCAAAACACACACTCAGAAGACAACAAAGTCAAAGCTCCTACATCCAAAGCCTCCAAGAAAAATATGAACTGTTCTCAGGCCATGAAAGAACTCAAAAAGAATCTTAAAAATCAAAATCTACCAAGAGAGGTAGAAGAAAAATTGGGAAGAGAAAGACAGTGATGCAAGAAATTCATGAAGAACAAGTCAACAGCTTAGTAAAGGAGGAACAAAAAAATACTGAAGAAAATAACACCTTAAAAAACAGAACAGGCCAAATGGTAAAAGAGATACAAATAGCCAATGAGCAGAAGAATGCCTTACAAATGATCTGGTCATTTATCAATACTTGAATCTATCCAACATGCTGCCACACCTCTCATTTGTACTTTTATCCTGTCTTTTCAGGTACAGAATTCCAAAGAGATAAAGATCAGTGTTTCCAAGTGAGGTCTAATAACCTCTGAGAGGCACTATGCAGGCCAGAAGGCTGTAACAGAAAAGGACAGAAAGGGAAATCAAAACAGAAACAAAGACATAACAACAGGTAACATTACAAAGTGTTTTAAGGTTCACACACAGCCCTTCACATCCATTATTTCATCTGACCCTCACATTAAGCCTATGAAATGCAAATATGTAAATAAAGAAAAATGAAATGAAATAGTACCCTATATGATTATCCCATTTTACATATGAGGAAACTGAGGCTCAGCAAAGATCATACTCCGGTCTTGCAAGAGATCACATTTGCTAATGGTCTCACAGCTACTAAGTGTTAGAGATAGAGAATCAAACTCGGGTTTTCTCTGACTCCAAGTCTGCTTTTTTAACTGATGGACTGAGATAAGAATGGAAGCCTAGGCATCCCAAAGGTTCACACATCTGCTCAACACAAGCCTAGCCTCAATGGTATCTTCTGGGCTTTCCATTCAATTCAACAAGCTTTAAATCAGGGCAATGGAAATACAAAGATAAACATTAAGTAGTACCTGACCACAAGGAGTTTACACTCTATTCTACTAGGGGATGGGGAATGGGGAGATACAACTTATACTCAGGTCAAGTTATTTACTTAACCTCCAGAAGGAGAAAGTACTAAAACAGAGGAGCATCCAGAGGCTCTTCTCCCAAGAGATGGTCCTGGTGCTGAGCCTTAAGAAGCATTGTGCGAATAAAAGATGAGCCTAAATAAAAGCACAAGAGCTATACAGGGCATAGCAAGGTGAGGAACAAGTAGGCAAGATGGACTAGAACGTAGATGGTAAATATATAGAGGGGTATGATACAAAGATCCAGGAGAGAAATTATAGTGGGCATTAAATGCCAGGCGAGGGGTGGAGGGGTGAGAAGAAGTCACTCAAGATTTCTGAGCAGGGGATTCAGAACATAAATTTGGAAGAAGTGTGGAGTATGAGTTGGAGATCAGAGAGGTTGGAATCAGGGAGACCAATTAGTAAGACTGGACTTATATGTGACTCTAGAAGTAGGAGGGAGCCACTGAAGTTTACTGAGTAGGGAGGTGACTTGGTCAGACTTAAACTCTGCGAAAATCACTTTGATGGCTCTGTGGGGAACGAACTGGGATGGGGAGAGACCAAATACAAAGATATTTGCAATAATGGATTATTGCTAGAAATGGTAAGGGCAAAAGCTAAGAATGGTAGAAGAGCTGTTTGCAACAGATGTTGTGGAGACAGAAATGACAAGCTGTAGCAGCTGATTAGATGTGTGGCATGTGTGTGAGAAATCAACGAAGACACCAAGGCTGCAAAAGCTTGCGTGACTGGAAAGACAGTGGGGTCCTCAAGAGTAATAGGAAAGAGCAAAAGAAGCTCTGTTCTCTCTCAAATACCAGGGAAGAAAGGTGGTTGTATCAGGAATCTGGAGATAGGCCCCCAAGAGTAGGACTAAACTCACATTCAGCAGAAATTCCTGTGCCTTTGCCTCCCACCAAACCTGTAACAGATAACGCACAGTGAGAAGATACTCCAATAAGGAGAACATGTGCTTGACTCTTTGTTGGGTCCTGGCATGGAGAGGCCTGTGGTCTGGGCATTCAATGATTAGTTAGTTAGGTCTGAGGCCTTGTAGCTTTAATCTCACATTTCAGTGACAAAAGGTAGAGTATGTCAGTGAGCATCTCCACAAACTTCCCAATCTAGTCCCTGGGGATAAGGAGGAGCTGAGGTGTTGCTGTCCTGATGTAAGGTAGAGAGCAGCAGCAGGCTGGAAGGCAACAGATTCCCCTAATGGGAAAAGGCCTCCAAATCAAATCTCTCATGAGGAATAGGGCTGGGACACTTACATCTGTCAAGCAAGTGAAAGTCTGTCCTGGCTCTCAACAATTTTACCTCTACCCAGAAGGTCCCCAGATTTCTATTCCAATCCCCAACCTGTCCTCAGAGCTCTACTCTCAAATGTCCTGACACCAGCTGACTATCTTTTAATTCAATGTCCAGCCAACTTCTTCAACAGAGCTGTCTGAAAAAGAACATGAACAGCGAGAAGACTCGAGAACACAGCATATAAGGGTCAGCTGAAAATAGTTAGGTTTAGTCTGAAGAGAAAATTTCAGGTGACAATAGTCTTCAAATATATAAAGAGCTATTATGTCAAAGAAGAATAAGACTTGCTGTTTGACCTAGAAGGCCAGACAATGGAGAAGCTGCAGATAGGTAATGTTAATTTTCATGTAAGGAAAAAACTTCCTAACAATTAAAGATGGCCCAAAGTAGAATGGCTTCCTCAGTGGGAAGTGAGCTTGCTCTTCTGTGCCAGTAGAGGCTCAGGTACACGTTGGATTAGACGGCCACTGAGAATTGGTATGACTTGTAGATTCTCTTCTCTTTCTTCCTCAACACATGCCTCCTCTCCTGACTCGTATAGGTCTACTGATCACAGCCCCATCTTCAAAAACCTGAAGCATCATTTCTTTCTTGCTCTTCCTCATCCTATGCATCCCAACCAATTGTCAATTCCTGTAGATCCTACCTGGACAATATCTTGAATTCATCCCCTCCTTTCTGCTTCTTGCTATAACCTCTCCAGTTCAGGGCCTCATCCCCACTCTTAGATAATTAGAGCCAATCTGCCCCCATCAAATATCTCCCTTTAACACTGTTGCCCAGAGAGATTTCAGCGTGATCAACCTTAGAATCACATCACTCTTCAGGAGCTCCCCAGCTTCCTATGGAATAAGGTATGAACTCTGTACTCTGACGCACACAACTCACCACAATCTGGCTCCAACTTAACTTCCCAGCCTTATCTCTTACCCTATGCCTTTACAAACTGGATGTCCTAGGCAATCAGGGCTGCCTATCCCAAGATCCCTCTCCCATCTTTTTACCTCTTCTCAGCATGCTTTCCCCCATGCCTGGAATGCCCCAGCTCCACACTCCAGTTATGAATTCCTTCTTTGTCAAGGTCTAGTTTAGGTCTTCTTCCATGATTCCTTCTCTGAAGCATCCCTAACTTGGAAGTTGAAAGTGTATAGCTCACTCCTCAATTTTCTCATAGTACTTACTTTCGTATTTATCACATTCTCTCTATATTACTTGACTACATGGTCTTTTTCTTCAATCAGACTGTAAACTCCTGGAGATCAAAGGCTATCTCCCTAGCATCTGGTACCACACCTTCCATATGTAGTTGGTATTCCATCATTTTAGCTGTGTCTGACTCTGTTATCCCATTTGGGTTTTCTGGGCAAAGATACTGTATGGTTTGCCATTTCCCTCTCTAGCTCATTTTATAGATGAGGAAACTGAGGCATGACTTGTACAGGGTCGCACAGTTAATGCGTGTTAGGCCAGGTTTGAACTCAAGTATTCCTGACTCTGGGTTCAGTGCTCTACCACTGTGTCACCTAGCTGCCCCCCTACTTTACATATAATTAGTGCTAAATATGATTTTAAAAATTGGATTAACCAGAGACAGAATACTAAATTTCAGCCATTCTCTTCTTCTGTCTTCAGTGCTTCTATCTGGTAGATGCATGGGCCCTTGTTAACTCCTTGGATGGAATGTGGGAACGGAGGCCAGTAATGAGTTTCTGAATATAAATTCATGGAATGCTGTATGTTGGTCTTATACTAAGCCCATTTCTGGGCTAGGGCCTGCTGCTTCTTTTTGTGTAGATAAACAAATGCCCTCCGAGCTTTTCTCAGTGTCCCCACATCATCTTCCATGAGTCCCTTCCCACTTCCACTCCTAACCTGGTGGTATCACCTGGTTTCTCACCGTACAGAGCTGCCTTGGCTACTCTAGGCACTTAAATTTCCCAACTTTGAAATAAGAACGGTAAAAAGACAAAGTCCTAGATTCCATATCAACCAATGACAGGGAATTTTATATCTTATTACATGCCATCAGAATTCATAGTCTGATTTCAAGCACTAATTTTGATGCTGCCCATGTCAAAGTTGAACTTAATTTCCATTTTCAACCTTTCTGCCGTTGGATGCAAGTCGATAAAGTGAAAATGCCACTTTGTAACTAAGGGTAAAACTCCTGAGGGTAATACTTCTATTTTTCACACCACATTTTTCTAGCTGGATTCTTTAAAAAAATATGCATTCAACCTCCTTAATCCCTTTTCATTTCAGGGTCCTCTGCAAAGAAAGTAATGACAAGGCTCCTGTCAGGAAACTTATACAATCTAATCCACCCTGACTTTGCCATCAAGGGAGACCAAGAAGACTTCTGAAAAAAACCTCAATATACTGGTAAGATGGTCAGACACTCCAGCCAGAAGGCCAGGGAGCTTAGAAGCAAAGCCATAATCCTTTACTGGTAGCCTGACCAAAGTGGTAGTGGGACCAAGGCAAATGATTAAATGCAATATAAAAGCAGGAAGAGGAATGGCATATCAGGAAAAACAAATTAACTTTAAACCTCAAGGTTATATAAACTAGGAAAATGCAGTAGTGAGAAAGGGGACTGGCAGACAGCCTGAGCAAGCGGCTGATTTCAGAGATCTTTCTGAAACAAAATTACTTATTATCCAATATGAGGAAATCTGTTCCACAGCATCCAAGCAGCCATTCTTTATTCCACACAGTCCATCACACACAACATCATTTATCACATACTTCTGATACAAGCTAAAATAACGAAGAATTGACATTTATAACACTGTCTTCATTTAATCCTAGCAATGCCATCCTGAGGTAGGTATAATGGGTATTATTATCCCCATTTTACAGATAAGGAAAACGAGACTCAGACCGCCAGCATGAGTGCGAGCCAGGCCCTTCATTCCTGCAGGCCTGACTGGGTTCTTTCCACCGACTCACTCCTGTCAGATCCAGACAAGTGATCACAAAAGCCCCAGAGTCCTGTCCTTTACCCAGAATCTATGGGGCCAGCTGAAGACAGCTTTCAGAGTAGTCCTCTGTGGGAGGGAGAGAAGCTAATATTGCTGCAACCCTTTGATCTCTTGCCCTTTCTCCATCCCTTGCTGTAAGTAATAGAAGAACCCACTATAGACAGAGAAAAGAGCGAACAAAAAAGTTTGATTTACTGGAGTTTGGTGAGAGGAGGAGAGGTAAAAGGAAGAAGGCTCTCTCTCTACCATAGACCCTTTAACTTAAATTTTACATAGAAAAAAGCTACCTGAATGTTGTTTGATTGAGCTCACTAAGATTTTCTGAGAAATGAATCAAAGAGGTCCAGTTTCAAGATACGCTCACTCCTCTTTGTCCAATATCTATTTCTGGCAAAAAGGGTAAGAGTAAAGTTCTTAAAAAAACTTTTTCACTGGTGCTGAGTGAAGTGAGCAGAACCAGGAGAACACTGTAGACAGTAACAGCCACATTGTGCGATGGCTCACTTTGACAGACCTAGCTCTTCTCAGCAATGCAAGCATCTAAGACAACTCCAAAAGACTCAGGATGGAAAATGCTATCCACATCCAGAGAAAGAACTATGGAGTCTGAATGCAGATGGAAGCATACTATTTGATCTCCTTTTCTTTTGTTGTTTTTTTTTTATTTCTTCTTTCTCGTGGTTCCAGTAGTTCTATTTCTTTTATAAATCATGAACTAATGTGAAAATATGTAACACGAATGTATTAAGTAGTGCCTATATCAGATTGCACACAGTCTCGGGGAGGGTGCAGGAGAGAGGAGGGGAGAAAATTTAAAACTCAAAATCTTATGGAAATGAATGTTGAAAAATGGGGCTATTTTCTCTGTTTTCTAAGACAGGCTGTAGCTTCTGGCCATTAAATTCTATTCAATTAAAATTTCAATCCATCAAGTAGTTACTGAATATTGAAGTAACTACCAAAGCACACTAAAAGAAGCAGAAAGCTACTTTTTTTCCTCCTAATTCCAACCAAGATAATCTTTTAAATTAAGGGGAACTCTTTATCCACATCATAGAAGAAAACCTAACAAAAGCTGTCCCAATGTCCTTACTTAGAGATGGTACCTTCCAGCTCTGCTCCTAAGCAATAGAAGGAAGCCTTCAGATGATCCAGATATTCCTATATCCAGACTATAACCTGGTATTAATCAACCCAGATCTACTAGGTTATACTTTATTCAATACCAACTTTCCAATAAATGTTCTAAGGCCTACCCAAATTCACAGATTAAGAAAATGAGACTTGCCACCACATATGAAGAAAGGTAAAATGATCTAGATGAAATCAGGGAAAAACTTCAAAATGATTGCAATCCTGTCCGCCAACTTCTACATGCTCAGAGAAATTAACGGTTCTTCCCCATTAACTCTGACCTCCAAATGTTTAATAAAAAAGCTGCCAGACCTCAGGGTACCTCCATTTATTCTCTGTTCAGGATAGTGTTTGACACTCTCTCACAAGTCTGATAAGACAGGCAGTTTGACAATGCAAATGAGGAAAGAAAAGACTTACAGGTGTGTGAGGAAAGTGTGAGAATCCCATGACTAGGCCCCTGCCAGGGAAGGACAGTTTGTAGAGCAAAGCTATGCCAAGGTAACTCAACTCAATAAACATTTATTAGATATCTTCAGCAATCAAGGCTCTGGTGCCACTCACTAGGGACAGGACGACCAAAAAAGAAAAATAAAAAAACATAACAATGCCTACCCTCAAAGGACTTATATTCGATCGGAAGAACACAAAGAAATGAGGAAGAGGATGAAGCAAGTGATTTTATTCCATTTAGGAAGAAGGGACCAGTCCAAGAGAGACAAACAAGGACCAGAGAATCACAGGCTTAGAACTAGAAGTACTTTAGAGGCAGATCCCCCTCTTTTGACATAGGAGGAAACTGCTGCACATGATTCACATGGTTACATGATTCACACTCATGGCCTCTGACTCCAAATCCAGCATCACTTCCCTTAGCCCAGGTTGCTTCTCTCAATGTGAAGATATGCAGCTGGTTACCACAGGGAAGGAGCGTATAGCCCTGGAAAAGTAAGACTGGATTTGGACTAAATACATATAGGTTCCAGGATCCAGAGAAGTTTCAGAAGTTCAAAGATATTTCTTTTTCAGAGACCTCTCATAATTCCACCTGATGCTATATTTTGTCAGTCACAGTATCTCCAGGGTGGCCATTTCTAATTTCAGGGAGTGAATTCACCACCAACTTGAAAAGGAGTGACAATACAAAAACTGATGCTCCTAGATTCTCATTTGTACATACATTTCAAACCCTTGGTTCTAGGGTGCCTAGAACCCTTCATATGCCCTTCCCCCTATCCAAAAAGGATAGTCAAGACAAGCATTTATTAAGCACCTACCATATGTCAGGTACTGCACTAAACGTTAGCGATACAAAGAAAGGCAGAAAATAGTCCCTGTCCAAGTTCACCATCTAAATCATCACCCTACATTTGCCATCAACAAATTTTTAAAAGCAGTCCAAGTCATAAGACAGTGAGCAAGCTTTATGAATGGAAGGGTGTTACACATGTGCCAGCATGCACAATGTCAGAGACTTTCAGACAAGTACAGCAAATGGTCATTCTAATGAGACGCTCTAGCCCAAGGCAGTAGAAAAAACAGCATGCTGAACTGATCTAACTCACAGCAAAGGCTCAGGAGGCAGAATTGTTCCACAATGTCATGAGGCAAAGACTAAAATCTGAACAGTTGGATGGGAAAATCAAAAATCCAAAAGGTGAAGAGGAATGTATCCAGGAGATGGAAAATTCCCAAATGTTTTAACAAAGTCCAGACTATAAATTCAATTTCACAAGTATTAACTCTACTACACCATGTACACTCCTTTCCCTGGCACTATGGGGATACAAAAGAAAAAGACCTTTAATTCAACAGACATTTACTGGGACTGTAAGCAGACTGAAGAGAGTAGTCAAGATATTTAACACATTCAATAGAACACTTAAGAAAACTACAAAAACTACAAAAATGAAAATGAACCAAAATCTTTAAAAAATAAATAATAAAGAGTATTACTATAATTTTGAACTATGTCGAATCAACTAAAGTGGCAGAAGCACCAGAAATGGGTACAAGAAACCACTCAAGATATCCTGAAAGATAAACTCTTATGTGGATAAATTATATATACAAAGAAATTTAAACAAATCTTGACAATGCTAGGTAAAGAACAAGAATAAAAGAAAGTGACAATTCACATGAGGAAATCAAGCAAGAATTAAAAGATACATTTCCCCTTCCTTTCCTTCTTAAAAAAAAAAAAGATGAAACAATGAAAAAAATGACTAATAACATGGAGGGTAGAAAACCATGAAAATTCAGAGAAACAAGCAACCAGTTATAGTGAATTATACACAATGCACACAGTGCAATGGAAATATGGTGCAGAAATTGTACAGTGTAGCTAGAAATATAGGCTCAGAAAAACATACTGAAATATTTAAAGGTCAAATCTAGAAAACAAGCCCAGAAATCTCAGAATTATTGATGTCCCAGAGAATTTAGAGACATACATTAATATGAATATTTTTCAAGAGATTCTCAAAGACAATGTCCCAGAACTAGAAAAAAATCATTATACAATCCACATGATCCCTACAAGGAAAACCAAGTTTGTTTTTTTTTTAATTAATTAATTTATTTTTAGTTTTCAACAATCACTTCCATAAGCTTTTGAGTTTTAAATTTTCTCCCCCTTCCCAAGATGGCACACAATCTGATATAGGCTGGACATATCCATTTCTATTAACCATATTTTCACATTAATCATGTTGTAAAGAAGAATTAGAACCAACAGGAGAACCACAAGAAAGAAGAAACAAAACAGAAGAAAAAAAAAAAAGCCAATAGTATGCTCTGATCTGCATTCAAACTCCAAAGTTCTTTCTTTGGATGTGGATAGCATTTTTCATCATGAGACTTTTGGAGATGTCTTAGATCCTTGCATTGCTGAGAAGAGATAAGTCTATGAAAGTCAGTCATTGCACAATGTGGCTGTTACTGTGTACAATATTCTCCTGGTTCTGCTCACTTCACTCAGCATCAGTCCATACAAGTCTTCCCAGGTTTTCCTGAAGTCTGTTTGCTCATCATTTCTTACAGCACAATAGTATTCCATTACATTCATATATCCAATTTGTTCATCCATTCTCCAATTGATGGGCATCTTCTCAATTTCCAATTCTTTGCCACCACAAAAAGAGCTGCTATAAATATTTTTGTACAGGATCCTTTGCCCATTTGTATGATCTCTATGGGATACAGCCCTAAAAGTGCTATTGCTGGGTCAAGAATACACACATTTTTATAGCCCTTTGGGCATAGTTCCAAATTGCTTTCCAAAATGGTTGGATCAGTTCAGAATGCCACCAACAGTGCATTAGTGTTCCAATTTTCCCACATTTTCTCCAACATTTATCATTTTCCTGTTTTGTCATGTTGGCCAATCTGATAGGTGTGATGTGGTATCTCAGAGTTGTTTTGATTTGCATTTCTCTAATTAATGGTGATTTAGAGCATTTTTTCATATGACTATAGATGGCTCTAATTTCTTCATCTGAGAACTACCTGTTCATATCCTTTGACCATTTATCAATTGGGGAATGACTTGTATTCTTATAAATTTGACTTAATTCTCTATATTTTAGAAATGAGGCCCTTATCAGAGACACTGGTTGTAAAAATTCTTTCCCACTTTTCTGTTTCCCTCCTAATCTTGATTGCATTGGCTTTGTGCAAAAACTTTGTGCATTTCACAATGTTCTCTATCTCTTGTTTGGTCATAAATTCTTCTGTTCTCCATAAATCTGACAGGCACACTATTCCTTGTTCTCCCAGTCTGCTTATAGTATCAGCCTTTATATCTAAATCATGAACCCATTCTGACTTTACTTTGGTATATGGTGTAAGATTTTGGTCTATGCCTAGTTTTTGCCATACTCTTTTCCAGTTTTCCCAGTAGCTTTTGTCAAATAGTGAGTTCTTATCCCAGAAGCTACTATAAAATAGTAGATTACTATAGTCATTGACTACTGCGTCTTGCACACCTAACCTATTCCACTGATCCACCACTCTATTTCTCAGCCAGTACCAAGTAGTTTTGATGACTGCTCCTTTATAATACAATTTAAGATCTGGAATGGCTAGGCTACCTTCCTGAGCAATTCTTTTCATTAGTTCCCTTGATATTCTGGACCTTTTATTCTTTGAAAACCAAGTTTTAATAGACCTACAAGCAGAAGAAATAAAGCTGACACTTCCTCAGACTCTTTTGCTAGATCTTCATCCAGATCAAGCCCTTTAACCTTAAGTATCTTACAGAGTCACCTGTCCCAGGACTTCTTTTCTGTCTCGGATGATCCCATCATTATCTATGGATTTAATTACCATCTCTATGATAATGATTCTTAAATCTACCTCTCCAGTCCTAATTTCTCTGCTGACTTCCAACCTCCCATCTCTAACTACCTTTCAGACATCAATATGTCCAAAACTGAATACATTCTCTCTTTCCCTAAACACTCTCCCCCCAACTTCCCTATTGCTGGAGGAGACAACAGTTTTTCAACAACCCAGTGTGATCCTCCACTCATTATGTCTCAGCCCCCAATCCTATACCTATATACCAAGGCCTGTCAATTTTTCAACATCTCCTTAATATGTCCTTTTCTCTCCTCTGACACTGCCTGCCCTCTAGTGTAGACCCTCATACTTCATCCTGGATGATTGCAATACCTGCTGGTAGGTCTGCCTGTCTCAAGTCTCTCTCTCATCCAATCTATCCTCCATTCAGGCAACACACTGATTTTTCTAATAAAAAAAGGGTCTGACCTGCTACTCAATAAACTCCAGTGGCTCCCTATCTCCTTCAGGATCAAGTACAAAATTCTCTGTTTGTTGTCCCATTCAGTGACACAGCCTCAAACAGGACACTCCATTTCTTGGCTCTGGTTATATTCTCTGGCTGTCTCCATGCCTAGAATGTTCTCACTCCTCACCATAACCCACTAGCTTCCTTGGTTTCATTTAAGTCCCAACTAAGATCCCATCTTCTACAGAAAACCTTTTCTAACCTCTCAATTCTACAGCCTCTCCTTCTTATTTATTTCTTATTTATCCTATATATAGATTGGATATACAGATTTGTTTGCTTGTTTCTTCCCCATTAGGATTATAAGCTCCTTGAAGATAGGGACTGTTTTTTGCCTCTTCTTGTATCCCTAGCATTTAAACACAGTGCCCAGACACATAGTAGGCCTTTAATAAATGTTTACTGACTGACTGACTAATGAACTCACTACAATGATAAAGAGAAAAAAAGGTGTCCAATAATGTTGATTGGCACACACACACACACACACACACACACACACACACACACAAACCTAGGATGAAGAACACAAGGGTTAGGTGAAGCCTTGAGGAGTACAGTTTACCTTTTTGTGCCACACTCCAGCTTTTATTATGACTACCTGACAGAAGTAAATAATTGGTCATTGTTTGGTTCTGATCTCTCTACAAATAACTTATCATTATGAATAGGAGGCTTTTGCTTCAAAGAAATCTTTAATCAAGCAAGTAATTTTGCTGCTGACAAACATGCATAATAATGGCATGAATGTGGAGGAAAAATGAGGTGGATGGACCTTTTGTCTTTGCCCCAAGTTCATTTGCATGCCAATCAGGGACCATTAGAACAGCTAAGGAGAGGTCTGGAAACACACTCTCATCCTCATCCCTGGACCATTTCCTAGGTTTCAAGGGAAGCAGACAGGAATCTAAATAGGCTTTCTAACCCAATGTCAAACACTTGACTGGGGCCAGGAATTCATGTCAACACAGAAATCAGTAAAAAAAACAGACAAGATTATAATGTATATTCTGTTTGCCTTTTAGTCTATATTCTAAAACAATGTGTTCCCTCTCTCGACAGGAAGAGGCTTACTAGCCACAATACCCCTGGGGTTGCTAGGTGGGACAGTGGATAGAGCACCAGGCCTGGCATCACAATGAAATGAGTTCAAATCCAGACTCAGGTACTTACTAGCCATGTGACCCTGGTCACTTAACCTCTGTCTACCTCAGTTTCCTCTACTGTAATATGGGGATAATAGCACCTACCTCCCAGAGTTAATTAGATGATCAAATGAACCACTCCAAGAACTAAACCTCCTGATTCTCACACATCTTTCTGCCCTTACCCACTAGCTGTGTGGTAATCAGTAAAAGCATACCATAATATTTTATATAAATGGGAGAAAATCTGTTCCTGTCACTTAATTTGCTATGCTATCTAATTAAATGTTTTTTTGCTTACATGCATGGCATTGTGAATACCTGTGAATATATATATACTGTGAATACCTGGCTACAATTTTGAGTGAATGTTGTCTGCTACAAGGTATACCCTGAACCTGGGGTAACTTTCTGTCCTTAAGGAACATATCTGAACACAATTCCCACTTCTCAAATGAACAAAAAACAGTTGTTAATACAATGCAAAGTAAGCATGAGAAAACAGTATGCAACAACAATGTGACAATGGAAATAGAAACAATGAAAAAATGGAAACAATGTACTACTATGCAATGATAATTAATGTTATTTAATATAATAACCAAGTTTAACCCCTAAAAGAGATAAGAAAAGTACATCTCCCTGCTTTTTTTCCCCTCAGAGATAGGAACCTATGGGAGTGGAATATTGTATATATATCGTCAAGGAGTTGAATATTTTTACTGAATGTTTCTGTTTCTAGTCTTTGTAACAAGGGATGCCTCTCAAGGAGAAGGGAGATACATACATTTGGAAACAAATATGATATAAAATCTAGGGTAACAAAATTTTGAAAAAGATTAAAGTTCTTAACAAAATGTGAGAGCACACCAAACCATATTACTCAACCACCCAGCGATTATACAACTGGTTATACAACACTCTAAGACCATAAGTTGCAGAGAAGGGACATAAAAACCAGCGACACGGGTCCATAAAAACTTGCATTGGTAGAGAGTTTCCTCACATGGGAGGTTGCCAGTTGACATCACAGTTCTCTCCTGAGATAACACATCCATCCCTTTCCCTACTTACATCTGTTAGTTATTGAAGTATTTTTTTTTTCTTTTTAAAATGAGACCCTGAACTTGGTTTTAACTGCATTAGCTAACCAACACTGTGGACAACCATACAGAGGGGTTAAGTAAGTTAGCATGTGCAAATTGTTCCATAACTTTTCTTTATCACCTATAAACAACGTCTATCACCTTGCCTACACCAGCAAGACAGAAGACAAGGGGATCACATGCTATTTTTTACTAAAATGCCAATTCCCCCAAAGGATAACTTCTTTAAAACTACTGATGTCTTCCAGGGCCTTAATGGGGCTGAGCTTACTCGTCACTGCCAAATAAGGTGCAAACATGGCTTTAAATTTTAAATAGTCACAGGCTCACAAGAGGTAGAAGTCACAAAGGTTAGTCATTCAACCCAATCACTACATTTTATGGAGGAGGAACCTAAGGTACATAAAAGTAAAGTGGCCTGCCCAGGGTCCCACAGATAACTTCAGATGCAGTCCTCTTTGCAATTCCACAAACTAGTTTTTGAATGTGGGACTAGCTGATAAACTATAAAAATGAGCAGAGAAGCAACATGGGGTAGTAGAGTAAGAGTTGGTCTTGGAGTTAGGAAGCCATAGGTTTCTACTGGACACACTGGCTTGTGACCCAGAGCAAGTCACTAACTTTTCTCAGTCCTGGAGCAACTCTCAGCAAAACTCTCCATTGCAGAGCTAATATTGATCTGTATTGGTAGAGGGAATTCGTCACTGGGAGATCCTTTCCCTTAAGGGGAGGGAGGTGAGGTGGCATGGAGAGAATGATCTTCCAATTCTTTCCTCAAATTTAATCAATCAATCAGTTGTTTTGTTTGTTTGTTTGTTCGTTTGTTTTGAACAGGTATAGTAGAAGTTGCTGGATACCAACTTATAAGAAGGTTGAAGAATAAGACTGCCAAAGAGGGATGGAGAGGAAGGCAAAAGCAGATGCTAAAGGAACTACAGAAGGGCAGACATATCTTAGAGCTCAGTCAGCAGAGACAGAAATGCAGATGGGATTTGTAGGAGCATACTGGCCTTACCACTGGAATGGAAAGCATGCTCAACCTCAGGGGAGATACAACAGACTAAAAGAACAACAGAGAGAAGGAAAGAAGGGAAAAAAGGTTGTTGATTTCAAGCTCTGGGAGAGCATCAGGGATATGACAGAGCATCTGCAAACAGATCAAGGAGAAAGACTAAGCAGAGAGGTGAACAGTCAAATCCTATGCCTGGGGATCAATTGTGCTCAGCGTTCATCATAGTTAGATGATTAAAAGAAAGATCAACTTGGAGGGATATGGAGACCTTATTTACACAATTAATCCAACCATGCAAATAAATACCCAGTGTCACTAATATTTAAATAGAAATAAACATAAAAATGTTACAGTATTGTGTTCTGGTGGCAAACTACTACATGCAAAATGACCTGGCATGGCTTTTGACTGACCACTGGAGAGTCACGAGGTGGATAATGAACAGGGGGCAAGCAGGGGGCAAGTTTGTCCCAACAAACCCAAAGTAAAACCTATTAACATAGGAAAACATATAACTTAATATAAGCATCTTTATAAATGATATAACAAATGTAAGACAACCAATATAGAAATCAGGATGATTTTGATTAAACCTAAGGAAAAACATCATGACAGCAAGTACACACCAAAAAGAAGACAGGAAGAGAGAGAGAGAGAGAGAGAGAGAGAGAGAGAGAGAGAGAATACAAGAAAGAACATGGGATTTCAACACTGCAAACAAGATATTAAAACTGCCCACATCCTGCATACTATGGACACTGGATGTTTTAAGCTTTAATTGTGACATGACTCTCTGGCATGAACAATGCACAATTATCTACAAAAATTAGGTTAAGAAGTGTTCCCTAGTCACGTTCCCTACATCAATAAAACTGATCAAAAGCATTTATTATCTACCACATGCTCGGCCCTGTGGTAGAGACATAATTTTTTTTTTTAAAAGGAAACAGCAACCACTCAATGAGTTTACAGTCTATCAGGATTGGGGGAGGCGGAGATACCATGCACATGCATAAATTTACAAAGAATGAACATACAATAAACGTGAGGTAGTTAGGGAATGAGGGCACTAGCAACAGGGAAGATGCAGAAAGTTTCACCTCAGAGTGAAGGAAACAAGGTAGAGGTGCAGAGGGATTGCCTTTGAAGCATAGGAGTCAGTCAAAGGCACAAAGATAGGAGAGGAACAGAGAGAAGAAAATAGTTTCCTGAGAAAAGTAGCAATGTAAGATGACTCTAGATAGAAAGGGTGGGGTCAGTTTGTATTAAGGGGCAGCTGCTTATGTTGCCTACTTCTAGGTCCAGGCTCTGAACAAACAACTGTGTGAATTTAGGTGTACTCTGGTCTAAGATTTTAAAAAGGGAGAGGGGAAGGGAAGGGGGACTAAATAACCTCTAGGGGATTTTTCCAGCCCTGGGCTGCTAAAATTCCAATAACTGAGCTTTATCAGACTAAATGCTATTCAACTATCCATGATTAGCCTTGAGTGACTGTGAAATTTTGACATTTGTTCAGCATCATGACCATTTCCAAATCTATATTACAGACACACACACACACACACACACACACACACAAACACAGACATACACACACACAAGCACGCACACATAGAGATAGATACTCTGTACCATATTTCTAGGAAATGGTGCCCTAGAATGCCATGGCACATCCAATTTCACCTCAAAGTGCAAGGGGCTGGGGAGTGAATACTTGAGAAGAAATGTGTATTTCAACAAGATTCATTTGGAATAACAAAAGGTCCAGAATATCAAGGGAACTAATGAAAAAAAACACAGGGGAAGGTGGCCTAGTCATTCCAGATCTTAAATTATATTATAAAGCAGCAATCATCAAAACTGCTTGGCACTGGCTAAGAAATAGAGTGGTGGATCAGTGGAATAGGTTAAGTATGCAAGACACGGTAGTCAATGACTACAGTAATCTATTATTTGATAAATCCAAAGACCCCAGCTTCTGGATAAGAACTCACTATTTGACCAAAAACTGCTGGGAAAATTGGAAAGGAGTATGGCAGAAACCAGGCATAGATCAAAATCTCACACCATATACCAAAATAAAGTCAAAATGGGTTCATGATTTAGATATAAAGGCAGATACTGTAAGCAAACTAGGAGAGCAAGGAATAGTTTACCTGTCAGATTTATGGAGAACAGAAGAATTCATGACCAAACAGGAGATAGAGAACATTACAAAATGCAAAATGGATAACTTTGATTACATTAAATTGAAAAGTTTTTGCACAAACAAAGCCAAAGCAACCAAGATTAGAAGGAAAGTAGAAAATTGGGAAAGAATTTTTACAACCAGTGTCTCTGATAAGGGCCTCATTTCTAAAATATATAGAGAATTAAGCCAAATTCATAAGAATACAAGTCATTCCCCAATTGATAAATGGTCAAAGGATATGAACAGCCAGTTCTCAGATGAAGAAATTAAAGTCATCTATAGTCACATGAAAAAAAAATGCTCTAAATCACCATTGACTAGAGAAATGCAAATCAAAACAACTCTGAGATACCACATCATACCTATCAGACTGGCCAACATGACAAAATAGGAAAATGATAAATGTTGGAGAAGATGTGGGAAAACTGGAACACTAATGCATTGTTGGTGGAGTTGTGAAGTGATCCAACCATTTTGAGAGCAATTTGGAACTATGCCCAAAGGGCTATAAAAACATGCATACCCTTTGACCCAGCAATATCACCTCTAGGGCTATATCCCAAAGAGATCATACAAATGGGAAAAAGACCCAAATGTACAAAAATATTTATAGCAGCTCTTTCTGTGGTGGCAAAGAACTGGAAATTGAGAGGATCCCCATCAACTGGGGAATGGCTAAACAAGCTGTAGTATATGAATGTAATGGAATATTATTGTGCTATAAGAAATGATGAACAGGCTAACTTCAGAAAAACATGGAAAGTTGTATGGTCTTATGCTGAGGGAAGTAAGCAGAACCAGGAGAACACTGTACACAGGAATAGCCATGTTGCGCAATGACTAATATTGATAGACTTATCTCTTCTCAGCAATACAAGGATCTAAGACATCTCCAAAGGCTTCATGATGGAAAATGCTAACCACATCCAAAGAAAGAACTATGGAGTCTGAATGCAGATCGAAGCACACTATTTGCTATTTTTTTTCTTCTGTTGGGTTTGGTTTCCTCTTTCTGGTGGTTCCTCCTATTAGTTCTAATTCTTCTTTACAACATGACTAATGTGAAAATATGTTTAATAGGAATGTATACGTATAGCTTACATCAGACTGCACACCATTTTGGGGAGGAAGTGGGGAGGGAGGGGAAGAAAAATTTAAAACTCAAAAGCTTATGGAAGTAATTGTTGATAATTCAAAATAAATTAATTTTAAAAACTAAATAAATAAAATAATTCTTAAAAAAAGAAATGTGCATTTTAAAAGAGGGGGTGGGGCTTTTTACAAATCACAAAAGAGCACTGAAGGTCTCCTTCTCTAGGAAGACACATTCTTACCATTCCAAAAGTTTCTGTTTGCATAAAACATTGACATTTTCAGGATATTGGGGACTCTGCCACCAGTATTCTGATGGCTTTGATGATACCATGCTATCACCCTAATGACCCTCCAATGGGCCCTAAAAAGCAGTGCCAAATCATTTTGCAGGCAGCAATCTGTTGCCACCAAAACATGAAATTGTAATATTTTATATTTATCTCTATTTAAATTTTAGCAACACTGAATAAATGTTAACAGGCTCTTATGCTAATGCAATCACAGAAAAGTCCTAATAACACTGTACTCGCATAGCCCCTTGGTGAGTAAGAGAGATCAAAAGGCCCTATCCAACTGCTTATGGCTCTGTGGGTTAAGCCCCCTTAAATCCACCATAAGAACAGGATGCTAGATATTTTTCTGTAAGAAATGTATCTCCACAAGCAGGAACTTCTATGCTGAAGCTTTGAAACTGATGGCCTATAATAAGGGGCTTGGACTTACTGAAAAGGTTCCCAAAGAAGACCTAGGAAGAGACTAATAATATTTGGCTTGGTCATATTTTAGTTAATGCAATGGGAGAAGAAATAATTGAATGAGTCCAGGACTTCAGAAAGTTTAATGACTTTTAAAAGCCCCAAGAATAAGACCTTCACTTACCAGAGGCTGAAGTGAGGCACTAAAAATTCCTTTAATCTCTCTCTCTCTCTCTTTTTCACACATACACACACTCACACTCACACTCATTTTCCTTTTGTTTCACCATAAGAAGTGATGATCCTGGGGTTAATGTGAGGTTAGAGTTCCTTCCTTTATTGTTAACTATAGCTACCTATAAGCTACACTTTACCAAGTAAACTACGAAAGAGGGAGTTACAAAGTGTACAATCCTGAAGTGTGTAGCTTCAGTTACCCTTGAGAAATCTATCAATACATTTCAGAAGTCCAGTTCTCAGTGGTCAGCCTGGGGATCAGTATTTGAGAGGGCTTCTTACAGCACTTCCTTCCCCATAACACTCCTACCCAGGATGTTCTAACATTGTTACCCCATCATTAATAAGAAGTATCAGACTTTTGGTAAGTTTTAATCAGAATCAAATTCTAATTAATCAGATTAAAGAAGAGAAATAAACACAAAGAAAATATTTTCCTATAAAATTCCCAACTGGTCAGATATCCAGAGCAGTTTCTCACCCAAAATGTTACTATTATGGCAGACAAGGGTACTCTGCTTCTGCAAAGGGCCAAAAGAAATTTATTCCTTGCAGATTTCACAGGTAGGAAGAATGTGGTCCTGAATAACCAACTGTGATATAAAGATAACCTGATCTCCCTCATGGGAGGAATAGTGGGATTGTCCCCCAATTCTCAACAATTCTTCCTGAGAAACTGCCTAGAAACCCACACCATGGCTTTTCTGCCCTTTGATAAAAATCAAGTCAGACTCTATGTACTTAATTTCTAAATGAGGGATATCACATTTGCTGGCTGCTACTGATTAAAGAAGGACAGATTCTATCTACATCCAGAGAAAGATCTATGGAGTCTGGATGCAGATGGAAGCACACTATTTGCTCTTCTTTTCCTTTGCTGTTTTGTTTTATTGCATCATTCCTGTGGTTCCTCCCATTAGTTCTAATTATTCTTTACATCATGACTAATGGGAAAATATGTTTAATATGAATGTATAAGTAGGGCCTATATCAGATTGCATGCCTTCTTTGGTGGGGGGGAGAAGAGAGGGAGAAAATTTAAAACAAAATCTTATGGAAATGAATGTTGAAAAATAAAAATAAATTCATTATTTAAAAAAAAAAAAAAGGACAGATCCTCCAACAGCCCTCCATGACCGGATGCTGATTATCTATCAAAAGTGAAATTTCTAGGAATTCATGCCCTTTTTCACCTCCTCATACTGCTACTGTAAATGCTTTACTCACTTTATGCCTTAGAAATGTGGTATAAAATATCAATTACATAAGATATGGGCTGGGAAATAGTCATGATGCAGAAGAAATATCAAAAAATTCACAGTCACTTGAGGTCAACACAATAGTTAAAGAGCAGTTGTTCTACTCTGAGGTACCATCTCACAACTATCAGATTGGCTAATATGACAAAACAGGAAAATGATAAATGTTGGAGAAGATGTGGGGAAATTGGAACACTAATGCATTGTTGGTGGAGTTGTGAACTGATCCAACCATTCTGGAAAGCAATTTGGAACTATGCCCAAAGAGCTATAAAACTGTGCACACCCTTTGATCCAGCAATGCCACTTCTAGATCTGTATCCCAAAGAGATCATAAAAAAAGAAAAATGACCTACATGTACAAAAATATTTATAGCAGCTTTTTTTTGTCGTGGCAAAGAATTGGAAATTGAGGAAATGCCCATCAAATAGGGAATGGCTAAACAAGTTCTGGTATATGAATGTAATGGAATACTACTGTGTTATAAGAAATGATGAGCAAGTGGACTTCAGAAAAACCTGGAAAGACTTACATGAACTGATGCAGAGTGAAGTGAGCAGAAGCAGCAGAGCATTGTACACAGTAACAGTAACACTGTACGATGAACAGCTATGACAGACTTAACTCTTCTCAGCAATACAATGATCCAAGACAATTCCAAAAGACTCATGATGCAAAAGAACTGCTGGGAGTCTGAATGCAGATCAAAGCATACTATTTTCACTTTCTCTGTTGTTGGGTTTTTTTTGTCTCTTTTCTTGTTTCTTCTTTCACAAAATGACTAAGGTGGAAATATATTTAATACGATTGCACACGTATAACCTATATCAGATTGCTTGCCATCTTGGGAAGGGGGGATGGGAGGGAGAGAGGGAGAAAAATTTGGAACTCAAAATCTTATAAAAAGTAAATGTTGAAAACTATCTTTACACGTAATTGGAAAAAAAATAAAATACTATTTACATTAAAAAGAGCAGTTGTTCTGAAAAAGATCTGGAGGCTAAAGAGAATTGAAAACTCAATGTGCGTCAGCTATGTGATGTAGCAGACCAATAGGTCAATGCAATATTGGGCTACATGAATAAAAGAATAAATCTCTCTGTGCTATGTCCTGGTCACAAGATACTCAAAGTCCTCGTGCTGTTCTGAAAGTACAAGAAGGACCCTGAAGAACTGTCCAGTGTCCAGGAAGGGAATGAATGGGGGAAAGGTATTGAGTACAAATCCTAGGAGGAACTGGGCATGCTGAACATGGAGAAGGAAGTTGAGGTTAGGGAGTCCAAAAAGATATGACAGATGTTGTCTTTGGGTATCTGAAGAGTTATTATATGCAAGAGGGATTAGATTGTTGTTTAGCCCTAGAGGGTATAACCAAATCTAATGGATGAAAATTATAAAGTCAAATTTAGGCCTGATGTCAGGGAAAACTTCCTATTAAGGACCTACTATGTACAAGATACATACTATATGCTGGGGAAAGAAGCAGAAAGAATGAAAAATGCCTACTTGCCAGAAGCTCATCTTTTAATGAAGATAAGAATATAAATGGGAGGTTAGGAAGCAGGGAAGAAAAGAGAGAAGGAGGAAGGAAGGATTTGTTAGCACTGTGTTAAGTGCTTTACAAATATCATCTTATTTGATCCTCACAACAACCCTAGGAGATAGGTATCCCCATTTTACAGTCAAGGAAACTAAGGCAGACAAAGGTGTGTCCAAGGTCACATAGCTAATTAAGTATATGAGGCTGGATTCGAACTCAGGTCTTCCTGACTCAACACTCAATGGTGTATCCACTGTGCTGCTTCTACAGTACATCAATATAAAGTTAATAAATACGAATCTATACAAGGTAGTTAAATATAAGGTCATTTGGGAGGCAGACACTAGCAGTGGGGGAATCAGGAAATACTTCCTGCAGAAGATGGTGCTTGAGCTGTCTTTTTCTCTTTTTGAGCCACATCTTAAAGGAAGAGAGGGAATCTATGGTCTGCGTGATTATGTAACAACAGAAGGAACAGTTCTTCATTACCTTTCTCACAGGAATACCCAAAACTGTAGTCTGAAATGTGCCAGTAAGAGGACTAGAGGACCTTCCCACAGATCTCTCCATCTCCCAGTGTGACAGAAATTTCAAAGATGTTATTTTCATCCTGACCATCCAAATGGCAGAACCCCTGGCTTACCTGGAGAAAGCAGCACCCAACACAAAAGCAGAATACTCCTTCACCAAGTTCTCAGTACTGTTGAGCCCACTGATCACCACCTGAAGACCTCCAAAGGAGAGCAGGTCCTGGGCATTATCCATCTGCAAATGAAGACAGTGTTTAATACGGGAATCTCAACTGCTCAAACGAGAACAATCCTTCTCACACCCATTTTCTTCTACATGACCAAAACTTAAAAATAGGGGACATGTAAATAAAAGGAAATGCAAACAATGACTTTTGGATTTACCAGAAAAGGGTATTTATGTAACACCATACAAGTAATGTGGGGAATTGATTTGAAATGAAAGCTATTTACTACCTAATGACAAATAAATTCTAAGGAACTTCAACAGTAAGATTAGGGTTCAAACTTTATTCCTCATATGAATGAATTCCTCACACGTATGCTATTAACACAGGAACTACACATTGACAGGAAAAAAACAACATGTCACCATGCTTCCTGCCTCTGCCTGGCTCTTCTGGTGCACTAGACAGCATATAACATAAAAGGAAGCACTGACTCTAAAATAAATGACTCGTGCTGGGCAAGGACCCTACTGGAGGAAAAAAAATGGAAGAGCTTGGCAGAATCCAGTAAAGGACAAAATGTTCATATCCTCTGAGATTTCATCAATAGGTTTATACTCCAAGGAATTCACTGATAAAGTCTCCATATACACCAAAATATTTATAACAGCACTTTCTGTGATAGCAAAGAATTGGAAACAAAGCACATGTCTATTGAATGGTCAATGGCTAAACAAATTATGGCATATGAATGTAATGGAATGTGTTGTAAGAATTTCTGTATGTGACAAATACAGAGAAGCATAGAAACACCTACATGAACTGATACAGAGTGAAGGATGAAGACCCAGGAAAACAATGAATCTGGAATACAAAAATGTAAATGGAAAGAACCACACACCCAAAACAAATCAAAAGTGACTGTAACCAGAGAAACATGGAGAGATCTACAGGAAGGGAACAAAGTCAAGAAAATAATATACACAGTATCTACAACAATATAAACAGAAGGAACAACTACACACCCCAAAATCAAAAGTGAATATAAAGAACCCACTCTTTGACAAAAACAGCTGGGAGGGGTGGGGGAGGGGCAAGTTGGGGTGAAAATTTGGAATTCAAAATCTTGTGGAAGTAAATGTTGAAAATTAAAAATAAATAAGTTTATTTAAAAAAAAACTGCTGGGAAAACTAGAAAAGAGTAGAATGGCAGAAACTAGGCATAGATCAAAATCTCACACCATAAAGTCAAAATGGGTTCATGATTTAGATATAAAGGCAGATACTGTAAGCAAACTGGGAGAGCAAGGAATAGTTTACCTGTCAGATTTATGGAGAACAGAAGAATTCGTGACCAAACAGGAGATAGAGAATATAACAAAATGCAAAATGGATAACTTTGATTACATTAAATTGAAAAGTTTTTGCACAAACAAAGCCAAAGCAACCAAGATTAGAAGGAAAGTAGAAAATTGGGAAAGAATTTTTACAACCAGTATCTCTGATAAGGGCCTCATTTCTAAAATATATAGAGAATTAAGTCAAATTTATAAGAATACAAGTCATTCCCCAATTGATAAATGGTCAAAGGATATGAGCAGGCAGTTCTCAGATGAAGAAATTAAAGCAATCTACAGTCATATAAAAAAATGCTCTAAATCACCATTGATTAGAGAAATGCAAATCAAAACAACTCTGAAGTACCACATCATATCTATCAGTCTGGCCAACATGACAAAACAGGAAAATGATAAATGTTGGAGAAGATGTGGGAAAACTGGAACACTAATGGGAGGGGTGGGGGAGGGGCAAGTTGGGGTGAAAATTTGGAATTCAAAATCTTGTGGAAGTAAATGTTGAAAATTAAAAATAAATAAATTTATTTTAAAAAAACTGCTGGGAAAACTAGAAAAGAGTAAAATGGCAGAAACTAGGCATAGATCTAAATCTCACACCATAAAGTCAAAATGGGTTCATGATTTAAATATAAAGGCAGATGCTGTAAGCAAACTGGGAGAGCAAGGAATAGTTTACCTGTCAGACTTATGGAGAACAGAAGAATTCATGACTAAACAGTAGACAGAGAACATAACGAAATGCAAAATGGGTAATTTTCCATAAAAATGCAAAATGCTGGTGGAGTTGTGAAATGATCCAACCATTTTGAGAGCAATTTGGAACTATGCCCAAAGGGCTATAAAAATGTGCATACCCTTTGACCCAGCAATATCACCTCTAGGGCTATATCCCAAAGAGATCATACAAATGGGAAAAGGACCCACATGTGCAAAAATATTTATAGCAGCTCTTTCTGTGGTGGCAAAGAACTGGAAACTGAGAGGATGCCCATCAATTGGGGAATGGCTGAACAAGTTGTGGTACATGAATGTAATGGAATATTATTGTGCTATAAGAAATGATGAGCAGGCAGACTTCAGAAAAACATGGAAAGACTTGTATGGTCTGATGCTGAGGGAAGTAAGCAGAACCAGGAGAACACTGTACACAGTAATAGCCACAATGTGCAATGACTAATATTGATAAACTTAACCCTTCCCAGCAATACAAGAATCTAAAACATCTCCACAGGCCTCGTGAAGGAAAATGCTATCCACATCCAAAGAAAGAACTATGGAGTCTGAATGCAGATCAAAGCATACTATTTGCTGTTTTTTTTTCTTTGGCTGACTTGTGTTTCCTCTTTCTGGTGATTCCTCCTATTGGTTCTAATTCATACTTACATCACTAATGTGAAAATATATTTAATAGAAATATATATGTATAGCCTATATCAGATTGTGTGCTGTCTTGGGGAGGGTGATGGGGAGAGAGGGGGAGAAAAATTTTAAACTCAAAAGCATATGGAAGTGATTATTGATAAATCAAAATAAATTAATTAAAGAAGTAATATAAAAAAAATAATAAAGCTCAAACAGGACCTGAATGATGAGATATGGTAAGATACCTCTAACACACCCTTTCACATAGGTGAGAAGTCCACAGGTGTCACACATTGTGCATGTTTTGGGGCTTTTTCCATGTATCAATCAGGTATGCTGAATTTTTTTTTCTCTCTAAAAAACACTACGTTATATGGGATGGCTCTCTGGGAGGGAAAAGGAGAGTGATCCTTAGGATAACCACAACAGAATCCATCAATAAAAACATATTTTTAAAAAGTAAATATAATAAAATTATAAAGATTAAACATGACTCAAATGAATAGATGTGAGAGAACACCCCCCACCCCCAATCCACCTCTTCATGGAGGCAGATCTATAAGTGTTACCTGCCACACATGTTTTCACACTTTTCCAATGAATAGAAAAGTTTGCTAATTTTTTTCTTTCCTTTCTTTTTTTCGAGGGGGGGGCAAGGTCTTTAAAAAATACTATTTGTTATAAGGGGTAGCTCTCTGGGATCTCAAGGGGGATAATTATGATGATGTAAAAAATAGAATATCAATAAAAATTTATGTATATTTAAAAAAAAAAAGAAAAAGGAGGCAGACAATCATTTTGTCTCCAGGAAAGAAATGCACACAATAACATGAGGCTAACTGACTCTATTAGTGTTCTTGGGAAGCACACAAAAATTAAATTCTAATGAAACAAACAAAAATTACTTCAATGAGGAAGAAAAGATAAACTATGTGAAGAAATCAATACCTGAGTGTACAAGTAATTTAATGACCAGCTAAGGTTTTTTTAAAATCTCAGAAGGAAACGAAGGTAAGAAGGGTGGCACACTGGATAGAGTACCAGGCCTGCAATCAGGAAGACTTATCTTCCGGATTTCAGATATGGCCTCAGACACTTACTAGCTGTGTGACCCTGGGCAAGTCACTTAACCCTGTTTGCCTCAGTTTTCTCATCTGTAAAATGAGCTAGAGAAGGAAATGGCAAACACACCAGTATCTTGGCCCAAAAAAAAAAAAAACAAAACTTAAATGGGGTCACGAAGAGTCAGGCACAACTGAAAATGACTAAACAAGAAGATGAAAACAGAGGAGTGCCACACACCTATAAGTAAATATCAACTAATGAGCATAACTGTAGCTCAGGGTAGATAGAGCTATAACAATGGACAGCGGAGGATAAAAACAAACTGCCACCTTATCTGGTTTCTTTTGTTCTCTGTCAAGGAGAAAGATCAGCCAGAGACAGGCAGGGAAAAAAAAAGAATTAACAGGGAGGTGAAGTTAAAAAAAAATGAGGAGGTGATAGATTCATCCTAGTTGCATTCAATGAGGTCAAATCATCAAACCTAGATAGAGCACAGGGTGGAGAATAGAGAAAGAACTGGCAGAGGTGACAGCTGAGCTAAGACTTCATGTGATTTTTTCACCCAGACTGACCTCGTTCCATTTTTTGAAAGAACTATTAGACTAGAGGAGTACAGATGCAGAAAGGTAGATTCCCAATTATATGAATTAATCAGAATTGAAGAAAAGTCATTGTTGGATCAATGTCTTCTTGGAGGGAGTTTTCTAATGATACATCCCAGGAACTGTCCTTAGCCTTTTGCTATTCAATACTTTTATCAATGATTTAAGAGTGAGAGTGGAGGATTACGGAAAATATTTTGGACTTATAGCCAGGAGAAACATTTACCGGTTGTTGAAGCTAGTTAACTAGAAAAAAAAGTTTATGCAAGTTCTTCTGATGAAAGGGCATAAACAGGCAATTTCCAAAGAAAAATCCATATTAAAAAAAAACACTCCTCCAAATTACTAATAATTAGAGAAATACAAACTGAAGCAACTCTGAAATTCCACTTCACACCCATCAGATTGGCAAAAATTACAATAAATTAAAATGACAAAGTTAGAGGGGGTGTAAGAAAAGTCACATTAATTTACTGTTGGTAGAGCTGTGAAATGGTATATTTCTTCTGGAAGCAATTTGGAAATATGTTCAAAAAGTTACTAAACTGCACAGCCTTAGACTCATTAATATCACTACTAGGCCTATACCTAAAAGAAATCAAAGAAAAGAGAAAAAAAGACCAACATGTATAAAAGTATTTGTAGTAGTTCCTTCTATAGTGGCAAAGATCTGGAAACTCAAGGGGCTATCCCTCCAGAATTAGCTAGATAATTCTAGGTAATTCTAGGTAAATGAATATAATGGAATGTTGTCACGATATAAGAAAAGACAAAAGGGACAATTTCAGAGAAATCTAGGAAGACAAGACCCAGAAATGATGCAGAGTGAAATGAGAAGAACCAGGAGAATAATTTAGATAATAAACACAATACTGTAAAGATAAACAACTTTGATAGACTTAATAACAATAATTAATGACTTAATAACCATGATTAGTAATATTGACTTAATAACCATGATTCCAGAATGCAGATGAGGATGTATGCTACTCACCTCCTGACACATGTGATAGATTCAAGATGTAGAATGAGACTATGTAGTAATCTGTTTTATTAAACACACATTTTTGTTATAAGAGCTCTGTGTGTGTACATGTGTGTGTATGTGTTTTTTCTCTTCATTTGGGAAGAGGCTGGAGGAAATAAAATAAATGCCTGTTAACTGAAAAATTAAATTAATAAAGATTTTAGAATGTTGATCAATGCAATGAACAAGCAGAATTCCAAAGAATGCAATCTGACTCCTGACAGGAGTTCCTGGACTCAAGATGCAAAATGGGACATACATGGCAAACAAAGGAATTCATTATTGTTGATCATACATATGGGTTTCTTATTTCAATGTATGAAGGGAGAAGGGAAAGCAAAATGCTTGTTAGTTCAGAAAAAAAATTAAACATTTTTAAAAGAGCTAAGTATTTGGCCCAGGATAAGTTACTTAGCATTAATTTCCTCAACTACAAAATGTGGTTACCAATACTTGCTTTAATAGCCCTCCTGGGGTTGTTATGTTGAGGAAAATGCTTCAATTGTTGCATCCAAGTAGGCTATTATTATGAAGGTATAGACAGCATGCTTATCAAAACTACAGGTGACATGAAGTTGGGGAAAAGAACTAAGAAAATGGAATAACAGAAATAGGGATCCAAAAGGTTCCAGATGCACAATGTACGAAATCTAACAAGAAAATATTTAATATGAGAATGAATGGAAAGCCCTATACTTGGGTTCAAAAAAATCTTATGTACAAATAAAGGCTGGGACAAGTTTTATGCCTGTACAGAAATTCATGTGAAGATAATCTTGAGGTTTTTTTTTTTAGCAGACCAAGTCCAGTTCAATACCAACCACAAAAAAAAAAAAAAAAAAGTGAATTTAGGCTGCATTAAAGGCTAGAATAAACAAAATAAGGGTTAGTTGTCTAGTACTGCCCTGGTTAGACCATATAGGAATATTATGCTCAGACTTGAACGCCACAAGGTTTGACATATCAAACCATAGCTTGTCCAAAGAAAAGTGAACAAAATGAAATGGGAAAAATATGATAACTCTGTTCAAGTATCTGAAAGGCATTTGTTATTTTCTGCCTAGTCTCACAGAGATAGGAGGAGAAACAATGGGTATAAATTACAGAGAGGTCGATTTAAGTTTGATATCAGGAAAAATTCCCTAAGAATTAGAGGTGACCAGAAGTAAAATGGACTACACTGGAATGGAGACATTCTCCTTCTACAGAGATCTTTGAGCAGAGCAGAGTCTGGAAGTTGTAAAGGAGATCCATGCTGAGGTGCAGGTTGGACTAGGCAACACCTAGGATTCTGTGGGTCTGTCTGCTAATGCAGGACAACTGGAAGCTGACTCCAACCCATACACAGGCTGCTTCTCAGCATAACTAAGGCCAGGCTCAAGTCTTTCAACAGAAACTAAACTTATCTGTTCTACATTCTAGGTTGCTTCTAGCTTGGGAGTCAACTGACATCCCAAGATGAGATAATGGACTTTTATTCAGAAAGGCCATTTGTTTTCCTCCAGGGCAAAAGATTCCATTCTAATAATGGAAAAGGGAGCCAAGAACTAGCCATTATAACATATAGAAACAGAGACAATGAATGGAAGCCTACAGGGCAGAGACAGACTTTGACAGAACCTAGAGAGCCCCATGACTTTTCATCTCTCTACTCCAAACACATCTATCAGCATAAGTTCTTAACTGATAGTATTCCCTACCTTACTAATAAATGGATGAGGTTTCTAACATAATTCTTAACCTGAATCATTAAGGATCATTACATTTGCACTAAATCTATACACTTACGGGTTCCATTGAATCTAAATGTTACAACCATCTTGGAAAGCAATTTGGAGTAATGCAAATAAAGTGATTAAAATATCCATTCCCTTTTGAACCAAAGATTTCATCATTGCGCTTATACCCCAAGGAAGCCATTAATAAGAAGAAAGTGCCCATACACTCCAACTAATTTATGGCAGCATTTATTGTGATAGTAAGAATCTGAAACAAAATAGATGCCTGTCAATTGGGGAATGGCTAAGGAAACTGTGTACATGAATGTAATGGAATATTACTGCATTGTAAGAAATGATGGGGGGGGAGGCAAGCCAAGATGGTGGAGTAAAAGCAATGACTTGCTTGAGCTCTCCTCTAAACCCCTCCAAATACCTGTAAAAAAAAAATGGCTCTAAATAAATCCTAGAGCAGCAGAACTCACAAAATGCCAGAGTGAAAGAAATTTCCAGCCCAAGACAACCTGGATGGTTGATTGGAAAGGTCTGTTGCGCCTGGTTGGAGAGGAGTGCAGTTCAGCGTGGGCCACACAGGCAAAGACTAGGCCTCAGAGATACCAGTACAGGCCTCAGGGGACTGAATCAAGGGGAGCTGTGGCAGTTTCCAGATTTCTCAACCCACAAATGCCAAAGACAACTTAGAAGGTCAGTAGAAAAGGTCTGTCAGACCTCAGCGAGAGAGGAGCTCAGTCCAGCCCCAGGCCTGGCACAGCCCCAGCACAGCAGCTGCTTCCAGAGCTCTCGGCCCACAAACAGAGAGGGGGATCAAGCAGCTGATCAGAGGGGGATTGCAGGGACGTCTCTGCTGGAACTGAGGCAGGATTCTCTTGATTTGCTCCTGCTTGGATCTGGGTCACAGTTCTAGGTGGCAGGCCTAGGGCAAGGAGGAGTGCTGGCATGGTGAAGCTGGTGGTAGTGGTGGAGAGGGAACCCTTCTCACAGTTTCAAGGCAGAAAAGAGTGTTTGTGGTCACTCATAGACCACAGCCCAGGCCAAGAAAGGAATAAGTTGCCTTTGATCATACCACCTTGGAAGAACTGAAAATTTGTAAGTCCCTAGAAGTATCTCTGAAAACAGCTGCACAAAAGCTTGGTACAGTACGTTCTCCACATTGGAAGCAGACCCCTACCTTAACAAAGAGTTTAATAGTCAAGTAATTGGCTGGGAACAGGTGCAAACAGTGCAAAAAAAGTCAAGACCATAGAATCTTACTTTGGTGACAAATAAGGTCAAAACATACAACCAGAAGGAGACAACAAAGTCAAAGCTCCTACATCCAAAGCCTCCAAGAAAAATATGAATCAGGCCCAGGCCATGGAAGAGTTCAACAAGAATTTTGAGAAGCAAGTAAGAGAAGTAGAGGAAAAACTGGGAAGAGAAATGAGAGAGATGCAAGAAGATCATGAAAAACAAGTCAACAGCTTGCTTAAAGGAGACCCAAAAAATACTGAAGAAAATAATATATTAAAAAACAGACTAACCCAAATGGAAAAAGAGGTCCAAAAAGTCAATGAGGAGAAGAGTGCCTTTAAAAGCATAACTGGCCAAATGGAAAATGAAGTCCAAAAGCTCACTGAAGAAAAGACTTCCTTAAAAATTAGAATGGAGCACATGGAAGCTAGTGACTTTATGAAAAATCAAGACATTGTAAAACAAAAGCAAAAGAATGAAAAAATAGAAGACAATGTGAAATATCTCATTGGAAAAACAACTGACCTGGAAAATAGATCCAGGAGAGAGAATCTAAAAATTACTGGACTACCTGAAAGTCATGATCAAAAAAAGGGCCTAGACATTATCTTTCAAGAAATTATCAAGAAAAACTGCTCTGATTTTTTAGAACCAGAGGATAAAATAGAAATGGAAAGAATCCAACAACCACCTTCTAAAAGAGATCCCCCCAAAGGAAAACTCCTAGGAATATTATAGCCAAATTCCAGAGTTCCCAGGTCAAGGAGAAAATATTGCAAGCAGCCAGAAAGAAACAATTCAAGTATTGAGGAAACACAATCAGGATAACACAAGATTTAGCAGCTTCTACATTAAGGGACCAGAATGGAAGGGGAGGGGGGAGGGGGATAGAAGGGAGGGCAGATCAGGGAAGGAGTATTCAGAATGCGTTCCTTCTTGGGGTGGGAGGAGGCAAGAGACGGGGAGAAAATTTGGAACTCAATCTTGTGGAAGTGAACACTGAAAACTAAAAATAAATTAATTTTTTAAAAAATGATGTGTGTGATGAATACAGAAAAGCATGGAAATATCTACATGAACTGATGCAGAGTGAAGAAGAGCCAAGGAAACATACATACTGTGACTACAACAATGTAAACGGAAAGAATAACTCGCCCCCCCCAAAAAAATCAAAAGTGAATAAAATGAAACTGTAAAGACAAGCAGGAATTCAATGAAGAGATATGACAATGCACCCCCAACCCAGCCCTTTGTGGAGGTGAGAGCCCACAGGTGTTTCACACTGTGTATGTTTTAGGACTTTTTCAACATCAGTTGTACTGATTTTTTTCCTCTCTAAAAAATACTATTTGTCATATAGGATGGCTCTCTGGGAAGGAGAGAGAGGGAAGAGAGAGGGAAACTTAGGATAACTAGAGTGATGTAATAAACAGAAAATATCAATAAAAACTTATTTTTAAGGAAGTCCCTGGGGCCATCCATGGCTCACTTCTCTCCCTACTCTGTAACTCTCTGGCCTTTTCTATCTTGTCACCTTCTCCTTTCTTTGTCCCTTCCTCCCTCCAGGCTTTCCAGCTTCTTTATATGTGTCATAAATTAGTAAGTAAGTCCCTTGAGGATACAGATATCTTCCTTTTTTGCCTATATTTGTATTTACCATGCTTAGCACCATACCTGGTTCAGACCATGTGCTTAATAAATGCTTGCTGAATTGACTTGTGACAAAATCTAAATGGAAGCAACAACAGTAATAATAAGTAAGATTTATAGAGTGCTTTAAGATTTGCAAAATGCTTCACATGCTATTCCATTTGATCCTCATACCAACCACATGAGGTAGATACTCTTATTAATCCGAGGTATAAAAACACATGAAGAAGCTGAGGCTGAAACAAGTTAGGTGATTTGCCCAGAGTCACACAGGATTTGATAGCAGAATGAACTAGGAGCCAAACTCCAGGTTCTCTATCACAGTTTTTTAAAAAATGCCTTTAGTTAAACAATAAACCATGAGCCATGGAGGGAGTTTATCCATCTCTGAAGAATCTACTAATAAAATTCTGAATCCATAATCATTATTTTCATCAGCCCAAGCTGCTCTTTTCAACTGAGTTTAATTGCAGACGTTTGACTTTCTGGGTCATTGCATCTACTTTTAGTTAACAAAACTTCACAGTGTGAGAGGCACTGTACTAGAATAGAAACCCAGGGCCCCATTACCTTCTGGTACTCTCCCAGAACAGATGAGAAAATGGGCTTGCCCAAGGTCAGTGGCAGATGCGAACACAGATCTCCTCATTCCAAATGCAGCCATCTTTGTACTACACCCGGCTCCCTTCCTGCAGTGTCATAGAGTGTTAACTTCCAGACCTTTTAGTCATTCTGGTCACTCTTCTCTAGACATGATTTGATTCATCAGGGTCCTTCAGGAATGAATACAGTATTCTGGATATGATTTAACCATGGCAAAATATAATGAAATATACATCAATATGGTCTAAAACCTCTACCTGTAGACTTAATGACAAGATTTAATTTCTAATTTGCAGGACTGCTTAAAAAAAAGTATTTTCTTAATCAAATTAACTGATCTGTTCTAGCTGGACAATAAGATCCAAATCCAAAGGCCATTTCTCAGTCTTGACAGATACACCTCTTAATCACTCCCCATATTGTTTGCAAATCTCTCCTCTTTTGTGACTGACAATGAATTATCTATTATTCTGTTTCTCTTCCTTTTGGTCAGTCTCTTTGGTTGGCTCTTCTTTCCTTGGATCATAAATGCAGATACTATTTAAATTTTTTTCCTCAGCTCTTTCCTCTCCCAACATTTCCTCTTTTAGTAATTTAATTCTGCCTGAGACTTCTAATTCATCCATGGGACTCATCAACTGTCTACCTATCTCTAGTCACGGACTGTCAACTGTCAACTATCTAGTGGACATCCCCACTCTGATTACAGATTAAAGGCCCCTGGTTCCCTGTGGAATCTTGAAGGAATCCAAATCCTTCAAGATTTGGAAAGAATCTGTATTTGTCTGATTGCAAGGAGTTCCTCTGAAACCAATTCTGCCAAGAGTCAAACAGATAGGCACCTTTGTGTCTGTCACTGACCTTTCAACTTCCTCTAGCCCATCCCACACAAAGCAGAGGACTAAAAGACTAACAAAATGGGGGACTACGATGAAACCCTTGCTAATCTATTCTCTTTCTAGATCTCCTACACGTAGATTAAACACCACAAGCTCATCAGCCCTACTCTTCCTCTCACTGTTCTTTCTGATTTTCCTGACATAAAAGAAAGCTTAAGTCCACAGAGTTGCATCCTGGAGAAGATGGGTATTATTGGAGGTAGTATATATTTGTAGGGTGCTTTAAGGTTTGCAAAAGTTCACCTACGTAATCTCATTTGGTCCTTATTACCTCCCCTAAATAGGTTTACATTTTTGGCAGTCTGTTTGTAGGGCAGCTGCTACCTTTGTTTTAAACTAACAACAACAACGACGACAACCACCACCCTCTATGAGAGGGTCTATCTCAGAAAGGGTCACCAAATTTACTACTGACTAAAATAAACTCAAGATTGTCAAAACTGCTCATATTTGTATACGCTCATTTTTATCCTCAAACCAACCCTGTGAGAGAGGGTGGAGCAAGGATTATTCTGCCCCTGAATAATAAAAATCCTAAATATTGTGTTTTTCCCAAAGTTAATTTGGAAGAGGCAAAAGTAAATTCAATGCGGCTTGCTTCTACTCTCCTTTTATTAAAAAAAAATCAGCAAAAAGGATTAAAGGTAGAGAGATATGAAACA
Source organism: Vombatus ursinus (assembly GCF_900497805.2). Taxonomy (NCBI): domain Eukaryota; kingdom Metazoa; phylum Chordata; class Mammalia; order Diprotodontia; family Vombatidae; genus Vombatus; species Vombatus ursinus. The sequence goes on from NW_020951350.1 coordinate 3,555,986, forward strand.
AGCAAAGACAGAACAACAGCCAGAGGAAAGGATAATAATTTCATCATTCAAGAGATAAAGGAAACAACCAGGTTGCTGCTAACCTGGACCTGAGCCTGGGCAAGGAAAAAATGAATGCCAAAGCAGAAATTATGGTTAACCTTGGAGATTAGAAAATGGTCACTCACTCCATCTTAGAGTTAATGGTTAGAAAGAAGAGGAAATTCAGTCAGTCTGACATGTATCCTCATTTTAAAGGGATCAAGCCATGATCTTTCCAGAAGAGAGTCAGTAGAAGTATAGATAGCTCCCAAGAAAGAAATTCTAAAGATAGAAACAGAAATGATTTTAGAGAGGGATGAAAAGGCCTCAAGGAAGATAAGTGAACATAAAGAGAATTTCACAACCAGCTTAAAATTACAAATATGTACAACTTTGACCTGGGCAATAGTATTACTAAGCCTATATTCCAAGGAGGTAAAATGACAGACAGAAAGGTCCCATATACACCAAAATATTCATAGCAATCTTCCTGATAAAAGCCAAAAACAGTTTCCAAATAACTAGTAAACAACAGATCAAATCACAGTATATAAACATAACAGACTATTACCACACACACAAAAATGTAAAAATGAGGAATTCAGAGAAACACTGAAAGACTTATATCAAATAGTGGAAAATGTAGAAGGATGAAACGAGAACTGTATGTAAAAGGATTATAATAACGTCAAAAGAAACAATAAAAAAGAAAGAAAATTCAGATTATTCACAGTATCTTAACTTAATTCCAGGAAAATGATGATTAAACACTCTCCCTCCTTTCCACAGAAGGATAGACTGTCCCATATGCCATCAGTTTTCACTGCTATGTTAGTTTTGCTTGCTTTGTTATAAGAAAATGGACTCTGAGGAGAGATGGTTATTGGAAACTGACACAAATATAAAACAAAATGAAACACAGCAAAAAGAATCAGTAAAACATTTTTCTTAAGAGACAGAAATGGAAAAATAAATTTTATAGCTAAATAAGATCATGTATTGAGATGGCAAATTGGTACTACAATATAATAAAATAATACTTTACTTAGTCTCCTACCCCTCACCCCCTAAAAAGGCAGGTATAAAAGACAAAATGGCAGCTAACTGAAAATTAATACAAAAGAACAAAGTGCTGCAATAATAATATGAAGAAGAGTTATTTCACAATAGTTACATTGTCACAGACTAGAAAGAGTTTCAAAAGAAGAAATGTAAACAACTATATGAAAAAACTACTCCAAATCACAATGTTGTTGTTGTTGTTCAGTCGTTTTTCGGTTGCGAGCGACACTTCCTGACCCCATTTGGCGTTTTCTTGGCAAGGATATTGGAGTGGTTCCTCATTTCCTTTTCCAGCTCATTTGACAAATAAGGAAACTGAGGCAGTGTTCAATGACTTGTCCAGGGTCACACAGCTAGTAAGTATCTGAGGCTAGATTTGAATTCAGGAAGATACGACTTCTTGACTACAGGCCTGGCACTCTATCCACTACACCACATAACTGGCCCAGCATGGGTAATAACAAATAAAGGCAAATTTGAAGTTTTCACTTCACATTCATCACACTGGCAAACATGAGAAAGGACAGAAACAGTCAATGTGGTAAGAAATCAGCACATCAAAACACTACTGAAGGAAGAATTGGATTGATCTAACTTTTCTGGAAAACTATTTGAAATCATGTCAGAAAACACTCTAAATTCTTTATACCTTTTGCACCAATAATCCCATTAATTGGAAAATGCCCAAATAAATTCAATGACAAAGTTCCATATATACCAAAATCTATGTAGCAGTATTTTTTCCCGTGGTAGTCAAAAAACTGCAAATAGGGTACCCACAGACTTGGGAATAGCTGAACAAATAGTGGTGTAATATTCAGATAATGTAATTGTCACACCAGCTTAATCCTGTTAAAGTCAAGCAGAAATAGCAATGTCCTCGGAAATCCTTCTTAACCAAGGTCTTGAGGTTTTTCCAGCACACAGCCCAATGTCCCTTTGGCCATAGATTTTTAGCCCTGATAGCAGGCTGAGCTACAGGGCACACCTGTGCAGCTTGGCAATGGATAGGGGCCAAAATTAAAATAGGCTAAACTTCTTCAGGCCACATATAGGTTTTTAGAGACAGACTGACAATGGTTGATTGCCACAGGTCACATTACAAACAGGTGAGAGTGCACAATGGCAACCCACCCACCAAGTTACATGATAGGCACAACAGTGACTAATGGAAGGTGGGTTAAGCAGGGCATGGACAAAGCACTCATTACATCTTTACTTTCTTTTACATCCTCTACATTTTCTGTGGTCCACCCAAAATCCTTTAGCAGGCCACAAGAGGCCCATGGGCCATATGCTGCACAGGCCTGTTACAGAGTTTCCCTTCAACTTCTGTTTGGCCTTCTTTGGGAAAATGGTCATTATTATATGAAATGAACATAAGGAATTCAGAAAAACATGGCAAAGCTTTTATGAATAAGAGTAGAGCAAAGAAAGTAGAAACAGCAGAACTGTATATAATTAATAAGTATTTATTTACTAAACATCTACTGTATGCAAGGGACTGTCATAGGTGCTGGGGATACAAAATGCAATCCCAAATTATGGGGAGTTTACATTCTAGAAGGGAAGACAAGTAGATATGAGTGTATTCAGAATAAATATACAGCAAATAAACATAAATGAATACAACGTAGCAGAATACAAGGAAATTGGGAGTTATGGGGAAATGGTGTAGAAAGAAGTGCTTAGGCTATGCCTTGAAGGGAAAGAAGGATTCTATGAGGAGGAAGGGAAAATGAAGTATATTACAGGTTTGGAGAAAAGTCTATGCGCAGACAAAAAGCTGGGAGTTGGAGAGAGAAGAAGGAGAGAAAGAAAGAGAGTTTGGCTGGATACCCAGTGTGGAGTGGAAATAACACACAATGAAGCCATAAAGTCAGGTAGGGGAAAGGTATGAAGGATTTTAAAAGGTAAACAAAGTTTATACCCACTTAAACTTACTGAGGAGGGGAGTAAAATCATCAGACCTGTGCTTAAGGAAAATCACTTTGGTAGCTCTAGGAAGAAAAGGACGACTCAGAAGGAGCCCTGCAGCAGCACACCAATGAGAAGGCTACTGTAATGATCAAGGAAGGAGCTGGCCTGAATCAAAGTGCCAACAGGGTGAGCAGAAAGGAGTCAAATGCAAGTGTTAATGTAGAAACGGCAAGAAATAGACATGTGAAGCAAGGAAGAGTAAGGAATGAAGGAAAACAAGATTAGGAATCTGGGCAACTTGAACAATCATGGTGCCTTCAATAGAAAAACAGTTATCCCATCTACATCATTATTTTCCCCACTGAGGTTTTGATATATTATGGGTGGGCATAAGAAATTAAACGGGAATTTTTTGGGAGTTTTTTGGAAGTCACAGATGACACAGAAAAAGTTTAGAAACTCAGAAATGCATAAAATATATATACAGTATTACACAATATCATCAAATTTTATCTTTTAATACCATAATAATTCAGACTTCTTCTCTGGCACAAAGGGAGGGCTGAAAAGTTTTATGAGGATTTTCCAGATTGTGAGGGCACTGTGCCCCTAATCCCCACGACGTGGAAGACAAAACTATAGTAAAATTTGGAAGAAGGATGAGTTCTCTTTTGGAAATTTTTGGGCTTGAGATATCTCTGGGATATATATATATATATATATTCAATGACTATAAACACTAAAAGCCTACCAAACTCTGATTAAGTGCAATGACCAATCCAGTTCCCAAAAGAATAGATGATGAAACACACTCTCTTCTCTTCTTAGAGATGTGGGAGACTGCATGCAGGAGTTGTCAGACAGTTGCATTGTCAGTCAGTGTGAGAACCTTTTTTTTTCCTAAGGGAGTGTTCAGTGGTGGAGATGGAAGGTAGATGTTGTAAAGGACAGACTGGAAAAAGGAGAGATTTGAAGAACAATTAAACAGGTGATAAGGACATAAACTAGGGTAGTAGCATTTAAGTGGAGAAAAGAACACTGATGTGCCTGATATTTCAAAGAGAGAGAACATTAAGCTTTGGCGATGGACCGGTTACAGCGAAGGAGGTTAAAGAACAGTGGAAAATGCCTCCAAATTCCACTTAATTATTTCAAGCCAATCTTTTCTTTCTTTTTTTTAAAAAACATAGTATTTTTTTCCAATTACATGTAAAATTAACTTTTAAAAAAATGCAGATTTCTAAATGCTCTCCCTCCCTTCTCTCCTCTCTGAGACAGCAAGCATTTTGATACAGATTATACATGTTCAAACAAATAATCACATATCCTAAGTGTGACTTCCTTTTGGCCAGCTCTTTGCATACCCCATGACAGCCCCAGGAGCAAGGAGGCCATACTTGAAAGTGCAAAAGCTTTGTCTCTGACCTTTCTGAATAAAAACATGCTATGTACTTGGTCAGTAGTAACGACACAGGGCTATTCAGGACAGACTGTGGAATCTACTTCAGAGGTTACTATTCAATACATTGTGCTTCCTCACCTGATGGACATAATATTCCAGGTCATAGAGAGCCATTATCTTCTCTTCCAGGGTGGTGCTGGAGCTGTTGAACTGGCTGATCAGCCGAACCATAATCTGGAGGTCACTCTCAATGACAACATTCAAGGCTTCAAAGTCCTTCTTCAGATCCTCAATAGGGCGGAAACGTCGCCTGACCTCTTCCTGTCGGGCCTAGGGAAAAAAAACAAGGACAAAGACAAGCTGAAGGAGAATTAGCTCAAGTTCATCAGTCCCCTTGGGTTCCTGCATGTTGGTGTGAGAGAGGGCACAAGAAAGTATGTGAGAGCATGAGGAAAGGCTGGAAGGGAAGATGGCAGAGGGCAGGTAGGGAAGGGGGTAAAACTGTAAAAGACAATGGGAGTCAAAGGGTATGTATTTGAAAGTTCCTGAAGCTTTAATACTAGCAGTTAAGAAAGTACTTGCTTAGATAAAAGTGAAAAGTAAATGCTAGGTAAGTAAAATGACCAAGCTTGGCCCTGGAGAAGAGTTAAGAAAATGAACCTTGCCTCCTTCATTGCAGGGTGGGGGACAACAGGCATGGAATACTACATATACTGTTTGCTACAATCACTATGTTGGTTAAATTTGCCAAACTGCTTTTTTTCCACTTTCTTTTTTGATCTGTTACAAGGGATGGTTCTCTTGGTAGGAGAAGGGAGGATATATTTGGAAACAGATGTGGCATTTTTTAAAAGGTATAAATTATCTTGTCAAGTATTTCCTTCACAACAACCCTTGATGCCCACGAGGTTCAGGACCTGCTTGATTCTACACTTTCTAAAACTCTAAATCTTTCCACTATGTCCAGACAAGAGGACCCCAGGAATCAACCTCCATATAGTCAGACACTTATAATATATTTGGAAGAACTTCAAAAAAGGGCCTCTGATTTGTAGGCTCAAAAAGTAGCAACAATGTCCTTATGTAAGTCCTCTGGGGCAGAGAATGGAACCATCCCATTCCTGCAGCTGCCAGCGTATGATTTCTAAGTGTAAATGGTTCATCAGATCTGGGATTAGCACACTGGGCTCTTCCCAAGACTTCTGGGATGCCAATGGTCAGAAAGCCTGAACTTCAATGTCTGCCCCATAGCTGTGTACCCATCTGACACAAGAAGTTTTTAGGGGAGCCTGGGAAAGAAAAAAAACTGTGGGCAGAGAGAGCTGTCAAGAGTGGGAACAATTTACTGATGAAAAATAAATCACTGTCATTACTGTCACAGGTGTACAATTTGTATGACTGTTTGAAATGGCTAAATTACTGCATGTACTGTACCCAAATCCCTAATAATCTACACTCACCTTTCCCCATATATGCACACAAAATGTTTCTGAGATCAAATTATGCTGTTATGTGGGAAAAGGCTTTTAATTGAATATTTCAAACTTCTGATAGTTCCTATTTTTCATTCCAATTCCATTCCAATTGCAGAAGATAGCATTCACAAACTCTGAAAGGACACAGGAGGTTTTGTCTCAAATAATAGGGTGTCTATGATCCAAGAAAAATTAAGAGCCTTAGATATTTAGCAAATCAGGATGATGAGAAGCAATCAGCTACAAAATGCTCATGTCTTAACTATGAGCTTTTCTCCCACCCACTACAAGCACCTTCTGGGAGCAGCATCCAAAAGAAATGAAAGAGCCCAATTGAAAAAATAACCATGCTCTTTGCAAAGAAAATGACTCTGCAGCGCTCCGTATTTTTTCTTCCCTGAGCCCAAAAATGGAGATACTGTCATAGCATCCAGCCCTAAGAATTGTCGGTAACAATGCTGAGTCACAGGTGGACAGGTTGGATAGGGAATTGGACACCTCTCCTGGGTCATATGCCAAGCCATGAGCTGCAACTGCTTAGCTTTAAAAACTAAGGTCCTCGTGACAGAAATCAACTCCCTTGGGGGGAAAAAACAGCTAACAACGATAAAATACTCCCAAAACATAAAGCCAAACAAATAACAGAGACAAAAGTATTAAGAGTATAAAAGATGAGACTTAATATTAACAATCCAGAATCCTCCTGGGAAGTGAGAATCTTTGAAAGGGGAAGGATAATTCTTTCAGCATATTAAAATTCTGCAGAATGAAATGAAGTTCATGACTTCTCAAAATCATAATCAGAAGTAACCTCCTCTTTTGGCAAGATGTTAACATCATCACAGTTAATGGCAAATACAAATTTGTATTTGACCACAGATGCTCCAAAACTCTTTACACTGGAATAAGGAAAAGGTTCTATAACCCACTCAACCCATTTAGTTAATTAGCTATGTGACTTTGGATAAATCACTTCCTCTTTCTGAGTCAGCTAGATAGCATAGCAGATTAAAGCATGCATTGGGCCTGGAATTAAGAAGACCTGAGTTCAAATCCAGCCTCCTATACTTACTAGTTGTGTGACCCTGGATAAGTAATTTAAGTTCTGTCTGCCTCAGATTCATCTGTCAAATACAGGTAATAATAGTACCTACTTCCCAGGGTTGTGAGATAAAGAGAGATAAATTTGCAAAGTACTTAGCACAAGGGATAGCACATAGCAAGCACTTAATAAATGCTCTCTCTTGCCCCTTCTGCACCTCATTTTCTGTAAAGTAACAGACTGTTCTCTAAGACATAAAGTTTTATGGTTCTATGCACCAGTTCTGAGAAAGTGAAAATAAAAGATTAGAGTTCAAATCCTGATGCCATAAGAATCCTGGGAACAGGCAGCATAATCTATCCCCAATAGAGATCACTGTTTTCTCACTCTCAGAGCCAAAGCAGACAAATTCTGATGTTCAATGCTTAAGAAAAAGAGAAATGAGACTTTGCTCAGCACAAACCTGGAAACACCTGGTCAGATGAAATAAAATGGTGAAAAGAAACCAAGTGGAGCAGATCTTATTTTTAACGAAGTCATCTTCAATTGGGAAAACAGCAACAAAAATGTTCTAAGACTTTTAAAAAAAAATTTAAACTTCTTGATAAATACTAAAACCTCCCAGTCATGAGTGGAATATATGAAGTAGGCAAGGGAGAAGCCATTCCCAAGGAAGAAGATATTTGGATACTGGAAAGGATGTAGATGGACAAGTTCTTGATTTATATGACAGGCCTAAATCAGGTGTAATTCATTCATCTTCTCAAATGTGAGGGAGTGAATGTATGGAGGGGGGAGGGAGTCTGAAGTGCATGATCAAGCCCAGGCCTTTGGCTTGGGATCAAGCTGCAGGTCCTCAGGGTCTTCTGCGTCCTTTCTCAGTACTGACAGCCTGTTTCCCTTACCAGCTGCATGACTGGCCTTCTGAGGTTACTGCTACCATGTGGAAATTCAGAAGCTCTCAATAAGAAGTCCACCTTAGAGAATTGTCCAGGACACTGAGAGGTCAAGTGACTTATCCACAATGCCAATGTGAGGCCAATCGCCTATTCACAAGGACACACTGACTCATTTCTTATTGTTGTTGCTTTTGTTAGTGATGGGGGCAGGAGCAGTGGTGGTAGTTGCAACCCATGGAAATTACAAAGGCTTGGGAAGAATCATGAGAACCCTGTTTCCAAAACAAAATCAGAATGAGCAACAATGGAATGTGTGGAGAAAACACATACCTTATCTTCCTTTTCACCCCATGCTCCCTCCTTGAATTTTTCAAGAGCACTCTTGAGTTCCTGAGTTGTGAAACCATGTGTGTTGAGGTCCAACCTAACAAAATACAATCCCAAAGTTAGTCAGAAGGGGCCATATCCCTGTACAAAGGAGATCCACTGGGGAGCTGTGCCAGGCTTCATCTGCTACACATAATACCCAAGGGTTCAAAGGCAAGGAGGAGGGGAATAGGCAAGGGACCAGTTCTGTCTGGGAAACACCCAGGGTACACTTCACCTTACGTTCTACTGCATTCAAGATGATCAACTATAGTCACTGCGTACAAAATAGCTAACTGCACAAAGGGAGTTATGTGTACCGCCTTATGTTGGTATTAAGTACTATATAAATTAGTCCATAGTTATTATTTATGAATAACACAGACTAGTGACCCCTTAATGGCAAGTGCATATGTGGCAAATATTAAACTGCATAACAACAATCCTGATATCAACTTCCAAATGTTTTTATGACCTTTTGTTTCCCTTTTTATTTGTGAAGCACATATTCTCAATTGCTAAAAGGCCTACTCCGAAAAAATAAAGAGCTGACTGAAAATGTGACAAGCATTCATGTGCACAAGAGCGGATCTTGATTACCAGAGACCTGGGAATAAAAGGAAAGCAAATCCAATCCCAGATTTAACCCAGAGGAATTTTTTCAAATATACTTTTTTCTTAGCATTCTTCATTATTTTATAAGAAGATAATGTTCATTGACACATATTAAGTCAGATACTTCTTTTTTTTCTTAAGCAGCTTATATTTTATGTATACAAATCAATTACGTCAGATGTATTTCTAGCACATTCTACTGGCTAGAAATTTAGTTTAGAAGGTTCTTTAATTCCTTCACAAACTACTGGAACCCCATCACTTTCCCTCATGGAACCCTGCCATGAAATAAGCGGGATGGGGTCATCCAAAAGGCAACATAAGGAAGAGTATATTTAATAAGGAAAGAAGAAAAGATGGAAGCAGGTGAAAAATTACATTAGACATAGATGGATACAGTCCTAAACTGCTTCCTGCTATTACTTCCAGACATTCCTAAGTTCTATTTCTCCAAGGAAATGCCTCCATGAACCTATGGCAAGACTACCCAGATGGCAATGAGTCACAATTATATGCAGGAGAACAGGGAAAGATGGTGATCTATACAATTTACATTCCTCCAGGACAGAAGCAACAGAGTAAGTCTTGATCCTGGCTCTCCTCAGGGATATGAAATCTTAGGGATACCTAAGGTCTTCATTTGTGGAGAAGGAGATCACAAAAGTGAGATGGAGTCATTCAAAAAACAATAGCTATTATTGGGCTATACCCCAAGCAATCCACTGATAAGAAAGTCTTCATATGCACCAAAATATTGATAGCAGCATTTTTTGTAAGAGCTAAGAATGGGAGACAAAGTAGATGCCTGTCAATTGGGAAATGGTTAAACAAGTTGTGGCACACAAATGTAATAGAATATTACTGTACTATAAGAAATGATGAGAAAAAGCAGTAACTTGCTTGAGCTCTCCCCCAAACCCCTCCAAATACCTGTAAAAAATGGCTCTAAACAAATTCTAGAGCAGCAGAACCCACAAAAAGAGAGAGTGAATCAAATTCCAGCCCAAGACAACCTCAAAGGTTGGCAGGAAAGGTCTGATGCACCAGGCTGGGAGAGAAGCACAATTCAACACGGATCCCACAGGCAAAGACCGGGCCTCAGCAATCCTGGAGCAGGCACAGAGGACTGAATCAAGGAGAGCTATAGCAGTTCCCAGACCTTCTAAGCCCACAATCGCCAAAGACAACTTAGAAGGTCAGTAGGAAAGGTCTGTCAGACCTCAGCGAGAGAGGAGCTCAGTCCAGCCCCAGGCCTGGCACAGCCCCAGCACAGCAGCTGCTTCCAGAGCTCTTGGCCCACAGACAGAGGGGGGATAAGCAGCTGATCAGAGGGGGATTGCAGGGATGTCTTTGCTGGCACCAAGGAAGAATTCTCTTGATTTGCCCCTGCTTGGATCTGGGGGTGGTCCTGGGGCAAGGAGGAGCATTAGGGTGGTACAGCTGTTGGTGGTGGTAGAGAGGGAATCCCCCTCACAGTTCCAAGGCAGAAAAGAGTGCTTGTGGTCACTCACAGACCACAGCCCAGGCCAAGAAAGGAGTAAATACCTCACCCTTGATCATACCCCCCTGGAAGAACTGAAAATTTACAGGTCCCTAGAAGTACCTTTGAAAACAGCTGCACAAAACCCCTGAAGCTTGGGACAATACATTCTCCACATTGGAAGTTGACCCCTACCTTAACAAAGAGTTCAATAGTCAAGCAATTGGCTGGGATCATGAGCAAACAGTGCAAAAAAAGTCAAGACCATAGAATCTTACTTTGGTGACAAATAAGGTCAAAACATACAACCAGAAGGAGACAACAAAGTCAAAGTTCCTGCATCCAAAGCCTCCAAGAAAAACATGAATCAGGCCCAGGCCATGGAAGAGTTCAACAAGAATTTTGAGAAGCAAGTAAGAGAAGTAGAGGAAAAATGGGAAGAGAAATGATAGAGATGCAAGAAAATCATGAAAAACAAGTCAACAGCTTGCTAAAGGAGACCCAAAAAATACTGAAAAAAACAATATATTAAAAAACAGACTAACCCAAATGGAAAAAGAGGTCCAAAAAGTCAATGAGGAGAAGAGTGCCTTCAAAAGCAGAACTGACCAAATGGAAAAGGAAGTCCAAAAGATTACTGAAGAAAATACTTCCTTAAAAATTAGAATGGAGCACATGGAAGCTAGTGACTTTATGAAAAATCAAGACATTGTAAAACAAATCCAAAAGAATGAAAAAATAGGAGACAATGTGAAATATCTCATTGGAAAAACAACTGACCTGGAAAATAGATCCAGGAGAGAGAATTTAAAAATTATTGGACTGTCTGAAAGCCATGATCAAAAAAAGAGTCTAGACATCATCTATCAAGAAACTATCAAGGAAAACTGCTGATATTCTAGAACCAGAGGGTAAAACAGAAATGGAAAGAATACACCAATCACCTCCTAAAAGAGATCCCCCCAAAGGAAAACTCTTAGGAATATTATAGCCAAATTCCAGAGTTCCCAGGTCAAGGAGAAAATATTGCAAGCAGCCAGAAAGAAACAATTCAAGTATTGAGGAAACACACTCAGGATAACACAAAATTTAGCAGCTTCTACATTAAGGGACCAGAGGGCTTGGAATATGATATTCTGGAGGGCAAAGGAGATAGGATTACAACCAAGAATCACCTACCCAGCAAAACTGAGTATAATTCTTCATGTGGAAAATGGATATTTAGTGAAATAGAGGACTTTCAAGCATTCTTAATGAAAAGACCAGAGCTGAATAGAAAATTGACTTTCAAATACAAGACTCCAGAGAAGCATGAAAAGGTAAAAAGGAAAGAGAAATCATAAGGGACTTATTAAAGTTGAACTATTTACATTTCTACATGGAAAGATGATATTCATAATTAATGAAACCTTTGTCAGTATTAAGTAGTTGGAGGGAGAAAAAATATATGTATATATAGATAGGTAGATAGAGGGCACAGGGTGAGTTGAAGATGAAGGGATGACATCTAAAAAATAAAATTAAAGGGTGAGAGAGGATTATACTGGGAGAAGAAGAAAAGGTGAGGTAGAATGGGGTAAATTATCTCACATAAAACAGAAGAAAAAGCTTTTACACTGGAGGGGAAGTGGGGGAAGGTGAGAGGGAATGAGTGAATCTTATTCTCATTGGATTTGGCTTAAGGAGGTAGTAACATACACACTCAATTGGGTATCGAAATCTATCTTACCCTACAGGAAAATAGGAAGAAAGGGGATAAGAGAAGGGGGGGAATGATAGAAGAGAGGGCAGATCGGGGGAGGAGGTAATCAGAAGCAAACACTTCTACGAAGAGACAGGGTCAAAAGAGAAAACAGAATAGATGGGGGGTGGGATAGGATGAAGGGAAATATAGTTAGTTTTTCACAACATGACTACTGTGGAAGTGTTTTGCATGATTACACAAGTATAACCTGTATTGAGTTGCTTAGCTTCTCAATGAGGGTGGGTGTGGAGGGAAGAAGGGAGAGATTTTGGAACCCAAAGTTTTAAAAACAAATGTTAAAAATTGTTTTTATATGCAACTGGGAAATAAGATATACAGGCAATGGGGTATAGAAATCTATCCTGCCCTACAGGAAAATAGAAGGGGAAGGGGATAAGAGAAGGGGGAGAGGGTGATAGAAGGGAGGGTAGATTAGGGGAAGTGGTATTCAGAATGCACGCTGTCTTGGGGTGGGGAGAGATGGGGAAAAAATTTGGAACTCAAAATCTTGTGGAAGTGAATGTTGAAAACTAAAAATGAATATTTAAATAAAAGAGAAAAAAAGAAATGATGATATGATGAATACCGAGAAGCATAAAAATGTCTATATGAACTGATGCAGAATGAAGCAAGCAGTGCCAAGAAAACAGTATACAAAATAAGTATGACAACAGAAAGAAAAACAATACATACAAAATCAAAAGTCAACATAGCAAGGGGCAGCTAGGCCCCTGCTACAGCTACAGCACCGGCCCTGGAGTCAGGAGGACCTGAGTTCAAATCCGGCCTCAGACATGTAACACTCACTAGCTGTTTGACTCTGGGCAAGTCACTTAATCCCAACTGCCTCACCAAAAACAAAAGTCAAAATAGCAAAATTATAAAGATCAAGCATGACTCAAAAGAAAAGATATGACCCTTCAATCCATTTGTAGAAGTGGGAGATCCACAGAGGTTACATGTGTTTTCAAACTTTTTTGTTGTATTGATCAGTTGTGCTGATTTTTTTCCTCTTCTTTATCTTTTTAAAAAATAATATTTATTATATGAAACAGCCCTGTGGGAGAAGAGGGAGAGATACTGGGGAAAACAATGATGATGTAAAAAACAAAAGACATAAATAAAAACTTATTTAAAAGAAAGAAACAATGTTGGAAGAAACCCTACCAGACATCATGAAAAATAATCTCCACAGAAAAGTGCTCTGGAGCTGAGCCAACTTCAACTCTGAAGGGGAGAGGTATCCATCAGAGAGGCAGAGACGATAGATTTGCCAACAGTTCTCATTTGTGTTAAATGGATAGACGGCAGATTTGTCTAACAGAGGAATGAAGGAAAATCCCATACAAGGATTACATATTAGCTTGGGGAATACTGAAAACTACATCACAAGCTAATTCCCATTTAAAAATTCTCAGAGGATGGGGAAGTAGTCCACAGACTCACCGTCCTCACAATCCAATAACCTTGGCCACAGCTGAGGACTGAGAGGAAGCCTCTCTTGATTCTAATCCAGGCTCTACCACTCACCTGATGTGATACGCCTCAAATCCATTCCCTTCTTTGGGCCTCAGGTTCCTCACTAGCAAAATGAGGAACATGAATGTGAAGGTGTCTGATGTTCCTTCCAACTCTAAGATACCGTGATTCCTCTCACAGCACTAAACTTAGAACTAGGAAAGCTGAATCCTGAAATCACACCAGTCCTGTCTTGCTTTGCATCTTTAAGCAGAATATTTAACCGTTAGGGCTTTCGTTTTCCTCTGCCTCCAATTTCTATGGGAATTTTCAGGGCCTAGACAAGAAACAAACATCAAGAACAAAGCCACGGAGTCAGGAAAATACATCACTTTTACATGTGTGGGTTGATGATTCACAAACAGTCTCAGGCGAGGATGACTATGTCTGGTTTCATCTTAAATCTTTTCCTATCACACTTCTTCCACCTTCTGGATCCCTCCTGATGGCAGCATTTCTTTGACTCCCCTTTACAACACTGGCTGCAATACCTCCCATCCCCCTGATGCTTCCTATCCATGGTGGAGGAATTAGTGTACTCCTCACTCTCCGATGCCCTTCCAGGCTCTCCCTCAACCACTATCACTCAGGAATCTCCCCCGCTTGGAGGCTCACTCAATCCATGAATGGGTTCTACCCAATGGAAATTCTAGTAGTAGATGTTCACTGACCTTCAGGATACTCTCCTTCTTTCCTCAGTAAGTTCAGTGCCTGGCCTACAGTCTTTCTCTCCTCCTCAACTCCTGTTCTCATACTAGGGGACTTAAATATACAACCTACATGCATGACCCTAATCTTCAACAACCTTATCGTCCAGTTCAATTTACTCATTTCCCATGATCTACTCTTCCATCCTACCTTAGCTAGGGGATACTCTTCATCTGGCCATCTTTCACAAATGTACCACCATGCTTATGGAAATGAACTCTAAAATTGACTAACCTGAGACAATCTGTTGTCATTTACCTCTATCTGCATTGTAAATATGACTGATAATTCCTCAGCCCCTCAGTTCCTTCTCAGGCCAACAAGTCCTATACTGACCATAATCTCCTCTTTAACTATCTTGAACCTTGGGTAAAACAGCTCAACTCTACATCACCATCTTCTCTCAAACTTTGCTCCCTTAAACTACCATATATACTGCCCTAACAAGCCTCAGTTTTGGATTATTCTCACCACTGCCTTCCTTCCCCGGAACATGCTGCTGAATGAAGATGGAGAAGATGAAGATGGAGAAAATCAAAGGCCACAGTAAGTGGCTCCACTACAAATGTTTATGTTACATATCCTCCACTGGGTTCACACGTGGCAAGGCAATCCTTAACACCTCTCCAGTGACCTGTCCTACTCAGCACAGTAGCTTTGTCAAATCTTTTCATCCCTCCTCAAGCCTCCCACGGCTGGCTACCTCTCCATCTCAACTGAAAATCTTGCCACATATTTCACTTAAAAATTCACGGAGGACATTCACTAAGAGCTATCTCTTTTCTTCATTTTACATCACTCTGATGCCTTTCATACTTTCTCCTCCTTCACTCTTCTAACACATGAAGAGATGGTCCTTCTCCTCTACATGCACATTATCCAATTCCATCCCATCTTCTCCAACAATATTTGTCCCTCTATCATCCACACCCTTTCACTTATCTTCAATCTCTCCCAGTTTACTGGCTGCTTGCTGACTGCTTACAAACATGTCTATGTCTCCCCCATCCTCAAAAAGCCCCCACCTAATCTATCAATCCTGGCTCATTATCAACCTATATCTCTTCACCCTTTTGTGGAAAAACTCCTTGAGAAGGCCATTTTATAGTAAGTACCTTCATTTCCTTTCTTCTCACTTTCTTATCTCCACAGTCTGGGTTTCAATCTTATCATGAGACCTAAACTTCTCTCAAAAGTTACCAGCAGTTGTATCTTATTTGCCAAATCTAGTGGCCTTTTCTCAATCCTCATCCTTTTCAACTCCTCTCTGGCCTCTGACAATGTTGACCACACTCTATTCCTTGATATTCTCTTCTTTTTAGGTTTTTGTAATACTATTACCCTAGTTCTCCTCCACTCATTATTAGTTTCTTTGGCTAGATCTTTAAGTAGGTTGGGATTACAAAGGTGGATCTTGCCTAACACTCTATCCCGGCCTCTCTTCTCTTCGACTTCTCTATTATTTTACTTAGAGATCACTTCAGTTCCTGTGGATTCAGTTCCATGTAGGTTATTCTCAATTCTACTTATCTAGACTAAACTCTCCAGTCTCGTATCTTGAACTGCCACTTATACATCTTGAATTAGATGTCCTCAAACACATCTTAAATTCAACACATCCAAAACTGAACCTATTATCTTTTCCCCAAACCCTCACCCATCTTCCAAACTTCCCTATTTACTGTCAAGGGCACCACCATCTTTTCAGTCACCCAGGTTCACAATTCAGATGTCAACCTCAACTCCTAACTCTCTCTTATCACCACCACCCCATATAACAAATATGCCCCCTTCTCTCCTTTGACAATGCCATCCTTGTTACCTCATGCCTGAACTACTGTAATAGCCTTCTAGTTGGTCTCCCTGCCTCAAGTCTCTCCCCTCTCTGATCCAAAAGCTATCAAACTGATCCTCCTAAAACATAAGTCTGACCATAGGTCACTCCCCTATTCAATAAACCCTAGTGATTCCTCATTACCTCCAGGAATCCTCTCTTTGGTATCCAAAGCACTTCATAACCTGGTCCCTTCCTAACTTTCTGGTCTTCTTATATTCTACAACCCAGTAAGACTGGCCTCCTTACCATTTCTCCCAGGAGACACACTATCTCCCAACACTGTACATTTATTTTCATTGGCTGCCCCTCATCCCTGGAATTCTCTCCCTCTTCATCTCCATCTCCAGGATTCTGTGGCTTCCTTAAAGCCTCTTGAAGTACCAGTTTAAATCCCATTTTCTACAAGAAGCCCTTCTTGTTCATCTTTAATGCTAATGTGTTCCCTCTGTTGATAATCACCAATTTTTTCTGCATATGTATCGTGCTTGTACATAGTTTTCACATTGTCCCTCCATAAGACTATGAACTTCTACGGAGCAGGGACTGTCTTTTGTCATACTTTGTATCCACAGGACTTAATATGATGCCTCTTACATAGTAGGCACTTATTATGCCTATTGACTTAGAGGCTGATCTGTGCTTTGAATGGTAATTGTGAGTGCAATACCTTTATGGCTGCTATAGAAAACTGATACCTATTCTGCTTTCTGAATACAACTACTATAAAATGTCAAAACTGGTAGATAAACGGAAAGCTTTTTTCACGTAAGATACATTTAACTGGATTAACGTTTTTTGACTGGCAGTAAGTTCTGTTGGTATTTCCTGTGATATTTCGATGATACTGTTTTTCTGTTAATGTTTATAGTGCCTTGTGTTATAAATTTTGAAAATATTGCATGATACAATGATCCATGACAATTCCAAAGGATTTATGATGAAAAATGCTATCCACCTCCAGAAAAAGAACCGATGAAGTCTAAATGCAGATTAAAGCATACTTTAAAAAAAAAATCTTCTATATTATTCTTGGGGTTTTTTTTTTCGGTCTGTTTTCTTTTGCAAGATGGCTAATATGGAAATGTTTTGCATGACTGCACGTGTATAATCTATATCAAATTGTTTGCCTTCTTAGGGACAGGGGAAGCCGAGGGGAAGAATGAGGAAGTAAAAGAATTTGGGACTGAAAATTTTTAAAAATGAATGTTTCAAAGGATACGAACAGGCAGTTTTTCAATGAAGAAATCAAAGCTATATATAATCATATGAAAAATTCTCTAAATCATTACTGATTAGAGAAATGCAAATTAAAACAACTCTGAGATATCATCTCACACCTATCAGATTGGCTAAAATGACAGAAGAAGAAAATGACAAATGTTGGAGGGGATATGGAAAAACTGGTACACTAATACAATGGTGGTAGAACTGTGAACTGATCCAACGATTTTGGACAGTGATCTGGAATTAAGCCCAAAGAGTTATAAGACTGTATGCCCTTTAGCTCAGCAATACAACTATTGAGTCTGTTTCCCAAAGTGATTAGAGAAAAACAAAAAGAACCTATATGTCCTAAAATATTCATAGCAGCTCTCCTTGTGGTGGCAAAGAACTGAACGTGGAAGGGATGCCCATCAATTGGGGAACGGCTAAACAACTTGTGGTAAATGATTGTAATGAAATACTACAGGGCTGAAAGAAATGATGACCAGGTTGATTTTAGAAAAACATGGAAAGACTTGCATGAAATAGTGAAGAATGAAATGAGCAGAACCAAGAGAACATTGTCTACAGTAACAGCAATACTGTTCAAAGAATAACTGTGAATGACTAACTATTCTGGGAATTATAAATACTTAAATTTAACTATAAAGGACCTATGAAGGAAGAGGCTATCTACCTGCAGAGAAAGAACTGATAAATAGAAATGTGTATAGTATGGATTTACATACATACATATGCACATGTGTGTGTGCGTGCATGTGTACATACATGTGGGCGTGTCAAATGGCGGCCTTCTCCACTGCAGGGTGAAAAGGGAGTGAGAGAGAGAATCTGGAGCTTAAAATATAACAAAAGAAAAGTTAAATTTTAAAAATATGTTTAAAATGTTTGTTTACACGTAATTAAGGAAAAATATAATAAAAATTAAATGTAGAAAATAGTACAAGGAAATACTGTTGATTTTTGGAATGATACCTACAATGTGATGCACTGTTTGTATCATTAAGTTAGCTCCTCTTTTGATCTGAATGCTGAGATGTTATAAATATGAGCCATTACTTATTAGAGACTTTTGTCAGGAAATTTTCTAAAAGAGCTTTAAACAAAAGAATAACTTTGCATAAAGCAAAAGATACGACAATGTGGAGATGTTCAAAGAGCAGCTTTAACACAAGTATGGAGAAAAAACCAGGAAAGAGAATACAGCCAGAACATTAAGGCAAGGTGCACTGAACCAAGAAGCAGCCCACTGTGAAAGGCAGGCCAGAAAAATTCAATGTCAAGGGTCTCAGCATTCTAGGTTCTCACATCACTCTCTTTCACTAAGGAGCTGGTAGTGTTGCTTCTGTAGAAAAGGTAATAAGACCCACAGGGGAACCAATGGAAAGACAAGGATGAGTCTCAGTGGCCTCCACTTTATTCACAATCTATTTCCTCAGGCCACTTTTATGCTCTGGAGCCAACAAGAGTCAACAAGTATTTATTTTTGTGTCTATGTGTCACTGTGCAAGACTCTGGGGATACAAGGGACGGCAACCCTGCACAAGGTGAGGGGAAACAACATGCAAATATTTCTGTACAAGAGATTAAAATTAAAGAGGACTAGGAAAGGCTTCCTGCAGACACTGGGACCTGAAGGAAGCCAGGAAACAGAGATGGAGGGGGAGAGCATTCCAGGAATGGGGAAGAGCCAGTGAAGAGATGAAGTGTTTTGTTCAAGGAACAGCAAGGCCAGTGTCACAAAAAATTAGGTATAAGAAGACTGGAAAGATAGGAAGGGGTCAAGTTATTTATTTATTTATGCACACATGCAATGGGGTGAAGTGACTTGCCCAGGGTGACACACCTAGTTAAGTGTCAAGTGTCTAAGGCCAGATTTGAACTCAGGTCTTCCTGAATCCAGGGCCAGTACTCTATCCACTGCGCCACCTAGCTGCCCTGGAAGAAGTCAAGTTATGAAGGACTTTAAAAAGCCAGAGTTACAAAAGTACCAGAGAATGAATGTGCAAGAAGCATAGAATTGCTGTGCTCCCTCAGGGAAGAATCAGGTGTCAAACAGGGACGTGACCACAGAGGTATCCCTCCAAAAATGATCAAGTTCAAAACACTGGATACTAGCAATAGCCCTATAAATGGCACTGGGCTTCCAAAGGCTTAGGATTATAGTACCTATGAGGGGGCAGAAGCAGAGAGTAGAGTTTGCTATGACGA
The DNA here is from genome assembly GCF_900497805.2 of Vombatus ursinus. Taxonomy (NCBI): domain Eukaryota; kingdom Metazoa; phylum Chordata; class Mammalia; order Diprotodontia; family Vombatidae; genus Vombatus; species Vombatus ursinus. The sequence goes on from NW_020951350.1 coordinate 3,575,510, forward strand.
GTAAACTAAAGATAAGTTGGTGAAAGACTATGGTAGGTTTTGAATGGCAAGTGGAGGAGGCTGAATTTTAATTCATAGACAACTAGATGCCATTGAAGATGTCTGAACACACAGACTAGAAAAAAAGATCTTTGCATAAGACCATTGCTCTGGCAATGGAACGAATGGAGGAATGGAAAAAGAAAGAGAAAGCAGGAAGAGATATCTGTAAGGAGAAAAAAGCCCAGGGAAGGCAATAATGGGGTCTTGTACTGGGGTGATGACAACAGGAAAAGAGAAGAAGAGACAGAGATGAGATGTTGCTGAGAAGAACTCAACATCATTTGATATAACAGGTAAAGGAACACAAAGAATTACCAACAGATACAAAGCTAGGAGATAAGGCTAATGGTGATGCCACAGGCAGAAATAATCAACTCAAGAGAAGTAGATTTCGGGGGAAGAGAAGCTCAGTTTCAGATAAAGTTTGAGGTACCAGTGAAACATGCAGGTACAAATGTCTTACAGGAAGATGTGGGTCTGGAGCTCAGAAAAAGATCAGGCCTAAAGACAGAGATTTAGTAGTCATCTGCTTAGAGTTTTTTAGTTGAAACTACAGTGATGAAACAAGACTGCTAAAGTGATAGGGCAAAAGCAGAACCCTCAAATGACACACCCACAGCAAGAAGTTTAGGAGAAAAGCCAGATAGAGAGGCAGAAGTGGTTAGAGAAATAGGAAGAAAATCAAGAAACTCTGGCACTTCTGCCAAGAGAAAAGAAAGTGTCTAGGAGGAGGGGATTGTCAACAGTGCCAAAAACTTCACAGAGTTTGAGGATAAAGGGTTGTTTCGTTTGTGTGTTTGTTTTTTTTAAATCATCAAATCTAGGAATTTCTTTTTTTTTTTTTTTGCTAGGCAATGGAATTAAGAGACTTGCCCAGGGTCACAAAGCTGGTAAGCGTGTCTGAGGTCACATTTGAACTCAGGTCTTCCTGATTTCAGGGCCAGTGCTCTATCCACTGTACCATCAAGCTATCCCTAAATCTAGTAATTTCAAGAGGTCACTGGTTACCAAAGAAGTACAGACTGAATAGGATGTGTATGGAGAGGGGGCGGGGAAGAAATTAGATTAAACAGGGTCAATTAGAAAGGAAATTTGAGGCATATACAAATTTTTTCAAGAAGTTAACAATGGGGTGGCAACTACGTAGTGCAGTGGATCAAACACCAGTCCTGGAATCAGGAGGACCCGAGTTCAAATCCAGCCTCAGACACATAACATTCACTAGCTGTGTGACTCTGGTTAAGTCACTTACCCCCAATAGCTTCAAAAAAAAAAAAAAAAAGAAGAAGTTACCAATGAAAGGGAGGAAAGTTGTAGCTGGATCAGATAGAAGAAAGGCTTTTTAGGACTGGGAAAAATATGTCAATATTTTTAGGCTGATGGGAGGAGCTGGTGGAAGGAGAGAAAAGGAAAATGAACAAAAGAAAGATGAATGGTGAGATCTTATGTAAAGAGACAGAAGACAATAGGATTACAATGGCACACAGAAGGATTAGGGTTAAAAAAAAAAAGCAGGGATACCTATTCTGTGACCAGAGGGAATCAAAAGAATGTTAATGAAAAAGCTTAATTCCGATTATCTCAATCTAGTCAGTGAAACAGGAGTCAAGGTTATCAGATATAGGTTATAAACATGCTTACAAACCCCGATCAATTATCCAACTGAACAAAAGTACCATGAATTTGTGGGAAACAACCCTGGAGTGCCACAGGAGCAACTGCGCCTGTAGGTGGGGGCTAAATAAAATTATTTTTTCTAGTTAATCGGTTCAGTTGTGTCCAACTCTTCACGACCCCATTTGGGGTTTTCTTGGCAAAGATACTGGAGTAGTTTGCCATTTTTTTTTTTGTTTTTTTTGTTTTGTTTTGTTTTTGGTGAGGCAACTGGGGTTAAGTGACTTGCCCAGAGTCATATAGCTACTAAGTGTTATGTGTCTGAGGCCAGATTTGAACTCAGGTCCTCCTGACTCCAGAGCCAATGCTCTATCCACTGTGCCACCTAGCTGCCCCAGTTTGCCATTTTCTTCCCGAGTTCATTTGACAGATGAGGAAACTGAGGCAAACAGGGTTAAGTGACTTACCCAGGGTCACACAGCTAGTAAGTGTCTGAAGCTGGATTTGAACTGACAAAGATGGGTCGTCACTATGTTAAGCTCATCATAGGTTTCCAACCAAAAAACTTGCCTTTGCAAACTCAATCATACATCTATATTAGCTACTCAAAATGAAATCCACCCAGATATGAGAAACATACAAACACACACATACATACACACACACACACACGAGAGAGAGAGAGAGAGAGAGAGAGAGAGAGAGAGAGAGAGAGAGAGAGAGAGATACTAAACCCCATACAAAGGGACACACTGTGGAAGGATAACATGTTCATTCAAAATACAAAGAACATAGTACAAATGAATTATTTGGATTCAAGTTATCTAATATTATGTAGCTCACATTTAAATATCGCTTTAAGGCTTTCCACATAACACTATGAGGTAGGTAGTACAAGTGTTCTTATCCCCACTGTCCAGATGTTCAACATTAAACAACAGGGTAAGCTAACTACTAAAATAGTACTATAATTTCTAGACTACATAAAGCTGCTCTAATTTAAACAAACTGGAGGTTTTGCGAATTAGTGAAAATTCTGAATTACAACTTTTTTTAATGCAGATTTTTTGCTTTCTAAAAAAGAGCACTGATAAAAAAAAATAGAGGGGCTGCCAGACCTGCTTTAATAAATAAATAAGGCTCATCTATAATCAACTCATTAACTGTTAGGATGCAAATAGATCATCTTTAAGTTCTTAGGAACAGCTGTGTTTTGTTAAAGGTTAAACCGTTCTCCTAAAATCTTGCTCAAACTATTCATTTGCTTTGTGATGCTAGTACAAAGGTAAACTTCAGTCCATTCCTAGGTGCTTTACCACAAATTCTAAATCAGTGAGTATTGAATTCATGAGGCTTTTTATTGTACTTTGAATTAAGGAATATTACTGTAGTTAATGTCAGAAATATTACAGAAACCAACGCCATAAACCAGGTCCCCTTGGGTCTTATACTTTTACCTTTGGCCTTTTTTTTGCTCTTTCAAGTTATTTTGGTATTTTTCCCCATCTGGGAGCTTTACTTCTCTCTCTCCAGTCTGCAGATTCAGACGCACATGGGAACCAGCAGGGACAGCTTGACCTAAAAGCCAAAAGGAGGGACACTACGTTAAACCTAGGGTTGAAAGTAGGGAATTCTGGGTTCAGACAAACCCTGAAAGAGTTTTATCTCACTCATAAAAACTTGTGTGACATAAGACTGCTCCTGCTGGTGAGAGGTTCCAGCCCCTCACTCAGGGGAGAGTGACAAGTGCCAAACAAGCTGAATTTAAGCACTAAAAATGCCAAACTGTTTAGATACATGTCTACACATACCTGTGGCCCCATGCCTATAGTAAGAAACAGGTGAACCCCTGCATCTCAAACAATCAATGTGATGCCAGTAAGAACCTAGGCATTCACTCCTTGGATGAACTAGTTATCAAGCAATAGGATTTATTTCATGCCTTAATGCTTAGAAGCCCTGTACTAGAATCTTCTGTGGGTGAGCATAAAAGAAAGAGTAGTCCCTGCTTTAAGGAGCTTATTATCCAGTTAGGAAAACAAAATATATACAGTATACAAAATAACTCCAACACAATTAAAAAGCAACAAGTCAGTAAGTGAAAAATAAGATACTATAAATTGAATGCTTCAGTGTTCCAGAGATAAAAAGTACAGGTGTGATTGGTGTTAGGAGGATTGTTGGCTCTAGGGAGGCTATGTGGAAAGAGGTCAGAGACACAAATTGGCAGAGAGGAGGCAAAGACTATTCCAGGCCGAGGATAGAGTATGTGCAAAAGCAGAGAAACAGAAAGCAACACGCTTGGGACAAGAGCTAGCCAACAGAGCAGCTTAGGCAGGGAAATACAAGGAAGGGTTCAAAGTTGAGAAGACAGCAGGCTGGGCTGCAGCAAAGAGTCATGGCTAAGGATTATATAATAATAAACAGCATTGGAATAAGATCTTCCTAAGCTGGTTTAACCCTGAGCATATACAGTGGGAACAAATGGACAAGCGGTGAACTGTGCCTTATCAGTTTCTCCCAGTCTCTACCAGCTTGTCCTTTTGGCTCAGCCTCATTATTTATAAAACAGAGACCAATTCCCTGCCTTCAACAGAAGGCTAGAGAAGGACATGGACTCCATAACTTCTTTGCTAAGAAAATGCTTTGCAATCACAAAGATGGAGGGGAGGACAGAATGGTGCACTTTGCAAAGTAATGAATGACAGATCCTTAGGACAACTTTCTCAAGTGAAGATGACTGTTTTAACAGCTTCTTCAAAAATTAATTATTAATAATTAGTATTGTTTCATATATCATGGATTAGCCATCCTGCTGTCAGTTCATCCAGCAGCTAACTTATTAAGGTTCTTGCTGTCTTAGAGATGGATGCATTATATAAATGGAGATGTACTCTTAACCAAAGGATAAAGATATAATCGAAACTCTTCAGCAAAAAGAGAATTAATGCACCTAGGATAAGAATGGAAGAGAACGCGAAAAAATCTTTATCAAATTTATCTAATAAAGGTTTGGTATCCAAGGCATAAAAACAATTAACAGATATATGGTATATAATGCAACTAGGATAAGAAGGGAAGCAGCAACATGGAAAAAAAATCTTTAACAAATGTATCTGATAAAGGTTTCATATCCAATAGATAAGTGGTCAAAGCATATGAACAAACAGTTCTCAAAAGACGAACTGCAAAGAATTCACAACCATATGAAAGAACGTTCAAAATTACTAACAGTAAGAGAAATGCAAATCAAAACAACTCTTGAGGTTTCACCTAACACCCGGCAAACTGGCAAAGTTAGCAAAACATGGAAACAGTCAATGTTGGAGGGGTTGTGGGAAGTTAGGCACACTAGTAAAAAGTATTGTAGAGCTGTGAGTCAGTAAAAAAAAAAAATTCTGGAAAGTATTTGGAATTATGCAAATAAAATTACTAAAATTTCCATACACTTTGATCAGGAGATTCTACTACTAGGCTATACCCAAAGGAGGCCACTGATAAGAAAAATGTTCCCATATACACCTATATATTTATAGCAACATTTTTGCATTAGCAAAAAAAATTAGAAACAAAGTAGATACTATCAATTAGAGAATAAACAAATTGTGGTACATGAATCTCCAAAATTATTCCTTCCACATGACTCTGCACAGAAGGTATGAACCAAATAATATTCATTTTAAAATACAGGATATAGTCATTTAAAACAAAACTAAAACATGAAAGAAAAAAAGACTTCATGGTAGTAGAGGCAAGAAAGACACAATTAAATATAAATTTGACCCCAGGAAGATAATGGCCAAGTTTGCAAGTTACCTGACCTAAAGGATCCAAAGCCAAGAAATTAATGAAAACAAAGGCAGAGAAAATATTTACAAGTTGTAGGGGGAAAGACAGAACATCAGGGAGAAAGGACAAGAAACTGGGTCTCGTAAGCAAAAAGAAGAGAAAAAAAACCAAAAACACTTAAGTTCACAATGAAATGCTTTTCCCTTTAGGGGCAGAGATAGTTTCTGTGTAGTCTGGGGGAGTGCCACTGGGTATCTCGGGCCTCACTCTTGGCTCAGTTCACACACCTATAAGGTGCGCATTGTATGTAGGCGCACATTGGCAAACATTGTATGTTTGTTTTGTTTTTTGCCCTTCTTCTTTCTGTATCATTTCATGAAAGCTTACATTTCATGGGGCTTCCCAAGTGAATTTTTCACATTTATATTTCTTATGGCAAAATAAGATTCCATTAATTCTTATACCATAATTTGCTGAACTACTCCCTTATTGTTGGGCACACATATTGATTCCAACTTTTTAATTATCATTAATAATGTTGCCATGTACATTTGTGTACAAAGAGCTCTTTCCTTAGTATCAATAACCTCACTGGGATGGTACAAGAACTATAATTTTGGGGTGAAAAGGGATAAGCAATTTTATACGCGTTCCTGCATAATTTCAAGTTGTTTTCCAGAATTACTGGATTAATTCGAAGTGTAATCAATATTGATCTGATGTGCCTATCTTCTGACTGCCCCTCCACAACTGATTACAGAACCACAGACTGACAGCTAGGAGGGATCTCAGAAGCCATTGAGCCCATTTAGTTTTTCTACCTGAGACTATCATCTTCATGCCAACATTTCCCATATTACTCACAAATGGCAACAAATAATATCTAAACCTATCTAAGATAATGAAATTAATCATTCAATCAGAAAACATTTATTAAGAGCTTTCCTATGTGCCTGGTACTGTGGTATACAGAGGATACAACGCCAAAAATTAACTAGTCTTTGACCTCGAGAATCTTATATTCTATCTGGAAAGACAATATTTACATTATATAATTATTCATAAAATAAACATCCAACAATATAATCAACATCAAATATAATCTATAATCTATAATCAACACAATATAATTTATTAGGGGAGGACACTTAAAGCTGGGGGCAGAAGGGACTGAGTTTATATTTGACCCTAAATGCAACAGGGTCTCCCTGGAGTTTGATTTGGAGGGTGACATGGTCAAACCTGCAATTTACCTAAGAAGGTAAGAAGACAGGTTGGGATGGACACCAACAGAAGGAGGTGCCATGTCAATGAGATCAAAAAAATAACAACAAACATACTCAAAAGGTACTTACATTGACCCAGCAAGGCTGACCTTGCAAGTGATGAGATCAAAAGAAAGACACCAGGCATGAGAGCTAATTACGCCAATTTTCCAGTGAATTGAGGGGTTACAGTTTATTTTAGGGAAAAAGGATGGATTCCAGAGTCTGTCAGGAGCCCAGAATGTCAACCTTTGCCACAAAAGCATAATTTCATTAGCAGCTCATTAGCAAGAGCGGTGCAAACCATTTCTAGCTCCCACATTTTCATTATTTTTACTGATCAATAAATTCTTTGAACATAGGTTGACTCAGAACCAAATAAAGCAGTAAAAATTTCTCATTAGCCAAATCTGAAACACAGAGATTGTATGCTAAATGTACTCTTTTGTCCTTGTTATTTTTTTCAAAACAATAGCATAGAAAAAGGAGTGGAGGAACCCTTGGGTAGTTAAGACTCACTTCACTTTCCTTCCTCCTACTCCCATGCCACCATAAAATAGTATTAAGTACTTATATAAATGATACTCATTTGCTGGCATTTGACTCTGAGAATAAGTACTGAATTATTACAAAGGAATAGTATACTTGGGTGACTGCCTCTTCAATAAGGGCTTCCCTGGAAGCAACAGCATTCAGTACAAATAGTACTGGACTGGTGAAGGCCTGAGTTCTTCATAGCTATTCACACACACATAGTGCAAGATAATGTCAGCACATGACCCTTTTTGTTTTTCACGATAAATGAGGCAGATACTACAGTTATATTTTCCCTGTTTTACAAATGAGGAAACTGAGGCTCAGAAAAGTTAAGTGTCTCCCTAAAAAATCACATACCTACTAAGTGGTAAAGCCAGGACCAAATCCTAAGCTTTTGATTCCAAGTCCAACGCTACTCTTGTCCTGGTCCCCCATAGATCCCTTGAATTGCTTAGTTCTTCCGTCTAGAAAAAAATGAAACCAAAATTCCCTGCCTTATTTGCAGGGACATTATTTTGTGAGTATAAATAAAAATGAATAATAAGAAAACACTTTGGGGTGCTGAGTATATAGCAGGCACCAGAAAAATTTCTTTCATCCTTCTTCCCTGAAAAACTCAATCAAATGTTTTAAAGAATTATTACCTTCTGTTCCAATATAAAGACTGCTAAATTATGTCCTTTTAAAGCTCAGTGTGAACAAAGGCTGCAGGGAGTCCAATCTGAGAAGAGCAGAAAACATGCAAGTTAAGCTAGACTTGGGTCATATGAAAAAAATCCATCCACTCCATCTATTATAAACTCCAACCTCCTGCAGACTTTGACAGTGCTCACTAACAAAACACATTTAAAGATGGGACGGTATCTCTCTGGTTCCCTGAGATACAGAATACAAATCAATCATCCCAAATCCAGCAGTGCAGGCAATGCAACCCAGAGTATTTAAATGAGAACAGCTTCCATCAGGCAACAAGGGAAAACAGCTTTGGGATTTTTTGATAAAAATTAGCTCAATCATGGGCTTAAGCCAATTTTTCAATAATGCACTAGAGCGTGAGCTTATAAAAGCAACCAGTAGGCTACAGGCTCCCCACTTCCACCGACATCAACCCAATGCCGAACTCCCCCATTCTCTACCTCCCACAATTAGGGCCCTGGCTTCTTCCTCTTGGGCTATGGTGACAAATTCGACCCAAGCATTCAAAAAGGGGCTTGGATAGGGATGCTAATTAAAAGATTGGTATTTCTGCAAATCTGCTGTAACCGGTAAACTTAAAGCAACCAACTTGGTAATTCCAAGTGGGCATTGAAGCTTTCTAGACTGTCTATACTGTTGTCTTCCTTCTCTGATCCTCCACATGTCTAGTCTGTGCCAAACAATTTCACACCTGATTACAGATATAAAATCTCAGCAAGATTATAACTGTTCTGTTGGAGGTAAATCATCCCTAATCAGATTATATATCCCAGAGTGTGTAACAGTCACAGTGTTAGACTTATAAAATAGTTGCTCAATAAAATATGTTGAACTGATAGACAATTTTATCATGCCATCTCAACCTTGTTTTTCATGTTGCAATTCAACTTTCTGACACTGACTTTTAGGCTAAAATAGGAGTGGCAGATTTCAGGAAGGGAGAAGATCCATATGAACTAATGAAGAATGAAATCCATAGGATAAAAAAAAGAACAATGACCACAGTAATGTAAAGGAAAACAAAAGTGAAAGTCATCAGAATTCTGTTCAATTCTCAATTATGACTTCAGGAATCTAATTGTGAGGTGAACCTCCTGCCTCTCAGCAGAGAGGGGGTGGACTAGAGGTGCAGAACGAGGCAGACACCTGCAGGTCTGGCCACTGCGTTCATCCATTTTACTTGACTGTATCTGACAGAAATGAGAACTGAGGACAGAATCAATAGGAAGTGACATTGATTTTTTTTATTTAAAAAAAAGAAAAAGAGCATCAGGAAAACATGCTTTAAAATAAAGCAGGAGTAGAAAACATTTCTTTCTATTAAGTCACTAACCTACCCAAAAACCTGTTACAAAGCATAGGGGTAAGCCATGGCTCAGAAAAATGAAAACATATCTAGCTGTAGGTTTATTGGGTTTATAAGAGAAGTCTTTTAAAAGTTTAAAGTCAAAAAACAAATGAGGGACAATGTACACAAAACTTCATTCAAAAATATAACAACTATGTCGAAATGTATTTCAATTTTGTAATATGGAGAATTAAAAGAGGTAAAGGGGACTGAGAGCAAAGAAGGGAGGGAGAGAAGAGATCTGCCATTTAGCAGAAATAGTAGCAGGAACCACTTGCTTGTAGGATCCCTCCAGGGTCTCCAGGGCCTTCTTGAGGCTCATCTAAACTTCTAGGCTAGTTCTTATCATTAGTCCCAGCTACCAAGTACATAGCCAGAACTGAAAGAGCAAATTAAAAAGTAAGGAGGGCAGAGAAGAGGTGAATGGAATTCAATAACCCTAACTCTGCTCAAATTAAGGGTTAGAAACCTGCTACTGGAAAGGACAACTGGACTAGTCCTCTAGTGTGTCAGATAGAGACCAGCCCTGAATCGCATCTAATCTCAGTCTAAAAAAGTCATAAACAGAGGGCAACAGAAGAATTAGCAGAAATGAACAGCAGTATCACGTCCAGAGAAGCAGCAATGGGGATCTTACGAATAGTGGATGGGGTTCTAGCAGATGCAGGAAAAACTGTTCCAAGACAGGGCTTTGAGAGGTCAAGAAGGAATAGACTTTAAGAAGACGTAAGAGCAAGGCAGTTAGGTGAACCACAGTGGATAGAGCATCAGCCCTGGAGCCAGGAGGACCTGAGTTCAAATTTGGTCTCAGACCAGACACTTGACACTAGCTGTGTTACCCTGGGCAAGTCACTTAACCCCAAATGCCTCACCAAAAAAACAAACAAACAAAAAAAACCCACCAATATTTGGGGCAGCTAGGTGGCGCAGTGGATAAGCCTCTGGCCTTGGAGTCCGGGGGACCCGAGTTCAAATCCGGCCTCAAACACCTGACACTTACTAGCTGTGCAACCCTGGGCACCCCAATTGCCTCACCAAAAAGCAAAAACTGAAACACAACAACAACAAAAGAAGACATAAGGAAAGGTTCGACACATTCACCATAATACTTTTTGGAAGGAGCAAAAAAAAGTGGGAAACACAAGGATTATTTCAATACATCAATGAACAAGTAATTTTTTTTTTTTTGCAATTGGGGTTAAGTGACTTGCCCAGGGTCACACAGGTGGTGTCAAGTGTTTGGTCTGAGTCCAGATTTGAACTCAGGTCCTCCTGACTCCTGGGCTGGTGCTCTATCCACTGTGCCACCTAGCTGCCCCAACAAGTAATTTTTTAAAAAGAAATTCAAGCAAATAACAACTATACCAAAATGCCCCAAATCACAAATGACAGGAGAAATGCAAACTGAAACAACTCAGAGTTTTCATCTCACACTTGTCTGATTGGCAAGAATAACAAAAAAGGACAGCAACAATTGCTGTTAATGCACTATTGGTAGAATTCGCAAATGACTCAACCATTCTGAATGTGAATTTGAAATCACATCACAAAGTCACTAAACCAGTGACCCAATGATACCACTGAAAGGCACATAAACCCTAAAGAGATCAAAGACAGAGGAAAAAGAACTCCCGTGTACAAAAGAATTTATAGCAGCACTTTTTATTATAACAAAAAAACTAGAAACAATGTGGGTACACATTAATTGGCAAATAGTTGAACAAGTTCCCATACATCAACGCATAGTATTAAGGAATAAGTACTGTGCCATAAGAAATGACAAAAAGGACAGATACAGAGAAATAGAGGACAACTTGTATGAACTGACAATAAGTAAAATGGGAAGATTCAAGAGAAAATAGTATATAATGACTACAATAATAAAAGCTGGAGAAATAAACAAGCAGTAACAGTATTCCGGATGACTCCCTTTAACAAGAAGGAAATGATTGCTGGGTAGAAATTATGAGAACTTTGGAAGGAAGCAACCACTCCAATCTACTAGTATGATAAAAGAGAAGAAAACTGGACATAGAGTCCAACATGCAGCCCAGATAATGAGAAAACATATTTAAATGAGTTCAGAAGGAAAATAGGATCATGTTGACTACAGTGCTTCAGGAGAAGTCAGCCCAGGAAAGATGAGAGATTCACAAAGATGGAAACAATTCTAAAAAGGAGAAAAAATCAGATGTCTTAAGAGACCAATGTGAATGGACATGGAATTCACCAATTTAAGTTTAAAAAACTAAATGTACAGAAGATGGAAGCAAGGCCAGGTAACTAGAGATGATTCTAAGAGTATGGTATGGTGCTACAAAAATAGCGCTGCAAATGATCTACGGCTGGCAAGGGAATCTAAGGACAACAAAAAGAGCTTTTTCAGTTATGTTGGAAGAAAAAGGAAGTTCAAAGAAGGGGTAAGACCCTTGCTCAAGCTGGATGGAAAGATGAAAACTCAGGGGCAGCTAGGTGGCGCAGTGGATATGCACTGGTCCTGAAGTCAGGAGGACCTGAGTTCAAATCCGGCCTCAGACCAAACACTTGACACTTACTAGCTGTGTGACCCTGGCAAATCACTTAACCCCAACTGCCTAAGCAAAAAAAAAAAAAAAGAAAAAAAAGAAAGGAAGATGAAAACTAACAGCAGAGAGAAGGCAGAGGTACTAATGTTTCATCTTCTGTTTCTGGTTTCTCTACAATAGAGAATGACTTTTATTTTGGAAATGATAGAATAAAAATGACTAGGAAAGTGGATACACAAGAAAAGGGATGGTAAGAAAGTACTCAGCTGCTCCATGAACTCAAGTCACTTAGCTCAGATGAACTACATTCTTGATCCTGAAACTGGCAGATGGGATTGCTAAGCCACTGTCACTACTGTCTGAAATGGGAGAGAGCCACAGATGTTACTGGTTTTCAAAAGATGGAAAGAATAGTCTGTAAATAAAAGGCCAATGAGAATGACTTTGATTCTTGGGAAATTTCTAGAATGAATCATTAAAGAGATGGTTATGAACATCTAGAAGGGGTAGTGGTAATTTAAAAGAACCAGCGAAGCTTCAACAACTCATGACAGACTAAGCTCATTTTCTTTTGACAAGATATTCTACTAGTAGATAAAGGGAATGCTGTGGATATGATTTATCTACATGTTAGCAAAGCTTTGGATAAAGCATCTCATACCATCTCATGAAGAAGATGGAGAAACAGGAATTAAAAGATAATATAATTCAGAACTGGCTGGATGGCTAAATTCAAACAGTTAGTTGGTTCAGTGTCAATGTGGTAGGAAGTCTTTCCAGTGGTTCTGTGCTTGGTCCTGTACTTGGTCCTGTGCTGTTCAACATTTTGACCAATGAATTGGATAAGGACACTAACTGCGACGAACAGCTAAGTGATAAAGGCAGGATCCAAAAAGACTTTGACAGTCTAGAGGAGCTGACTAAGATGAAATTCAATTGGGATAAATGCAAAGTCTTATATTTGTATACCAAAAAAAAAAAAACACTCTGCAATTGTAAAGAGAAGGTATGAGTTATATTTTCATTTGTTCTGAAAAGGATCTGCAGGGTTTTAGTGAACTGCAATATGAGTTGGCAAGATGGTACAGCACACTAAAAAGTTAATTCAATCTTGGGCTGCACTAAAAAAAGAATACAGCTTGCAAGAATAGGGAGATGATAGTCTAACAGTGTTTCACTCTAATAAGGTCTCGTCTAGAACACCATGGTCAGTTCTGGTCATCATGGTTTACAAAACACACTGATAAGCTGAACAACTGTCCCAAGCGGGGAAAACCAGGATGAATAAAGGGCTTTCAAAACATGACTTAGGATCTTTGGTTGAAGAACAGGCCTGTTTAGCGTGGAGAAAAGAAGACTCATGGAGACATGATGGTAATGTTAAATATATCAAAGACTATCTTAGAAGAAGAATGACACTTATTTTATTTGTCCCCAGAGGGCCATGCCAGGAGCAATTTGTGGAAGATGAAAAGAGGCAGCAAATATTTCCAAACAATTACATCTGTCCAAGAGAGAAATGGACTGCCTCAAAAGATGGCAATTTTCACCTGCTTGGAAGTCAAGCACTGGAAAATGATTTGTTCAGTATATTATACTAGGGATTCTTTCATGTATGGGTTGGACTAGGTGGCCACTGGGCCACTCTCAACTTTTGTGATTTTTAAGAGAAGATAAAAAGTAAAGAACAAGAAAAGGCTTCAGAATTGTGTACAATGCGTCAGCCACCAAACAGAATATGGTACAATGGAAAGTGCTGAATATGATGTGTACAAATTTCATTTCTTCCCATCCCTTATTTATTACCTGGGTGACCCTAAGTGACCTTTTTGGACCTCAGTGTCCATATCTGTAAAATGAAAGGGCTGGCCTGTTTACCAACTGCTGGACCAGAGGTATAGAATAAGATATACATTTTCAGATACAGCCAATCTGTCCCTTTGTTTTGTTTAACTAAATACTATATATGTTATAAGGAAAGGTTTCTGTTGGGTCCCAGGGAAGTTGACGGGTAACGATAGTAATGCATCGATGGAGAATAGATAAATAAACAGATGAATGGATGAACAATGAATGAGAAAAGAGCATCCATGAACAATTTTTAAAATTCATGTAAGAGAGAAAAGGAAATTCAGAAGGGAACACAAGACAAGCTGGGCAGTTTTGATACTGTCCTGCTAAATATAATAAATTAAGGAAAAGGCATTTATTAAATATTCAGTATGTGCCAAGCACTGGGGATACATATAGCTAAGTCTCTACTCTCATATTCTAACTGAGGAGACAATACATAAAGAGAATCTGCGTCTATACAAAAGAGGGAGTAAAGAGACAGTCACAAAAGCAAAGAGGAAAAAGGCAGAAAGAAAGAAACTCAGTAAATTCAACTACTGTCATGAATTCACTTGGACTGAGTTTTAGGATACTATTCTTTTTTTAATTTTTTTTAACTTTATTAATTTATTTTGATTTATCAACAATTACTTCCATAAGCTTTTGAGTTTTAAATTTTTCTCCCCCTCCCTCCCCAAGACAGTACACAATCTGATATAGGCTATACATATACATTCCTATTAATCATATTTTCACATTAGTCATGTTGTAAGGAAGAATTAGAACCAATAGGAGGAACCACCAGAGAAAGGAAACAAAACACAACAGAAGGAAAAAAATAGCAAATAGTATGCTTCGATCTGCTTTCAAATTCCATAGCTCTTTCTTTGGATGTGGATAGCATTTTCCATCATGAGACTTTTGGAGATGTCTTAGATCCTTACATTGCTGAGAAGGGTTAAGTCTATCAAAGTTAATCATCACACAACGTGGCTGTTACTGTGTATAATATTTTCTTGGTTCTGCTCACTTCACTCAGCATCAGTCCATACAAGTCTTTCCAGGTTTTTCTGAAGTCTACCTGCTCATCATTTCTTATAGCACAATAGTATTCCATTCCATTCATATACCACAACTTGTTCAGCCATTCCCCAACTGATGGGCATCCTCTCAATTTCCAATTCTTTGCTCCCACAAAAAGAGCTGCTATAAATATTTTTATACATGTGCGTCCTTTTTCCATTTGTATGATCTCTTTGGGATACAGTCCCAGGGATACTATTCTTTAATGCATAAATGTGGTCAGGACACTCATTTTCCCCCTGAAAACCTTCAGTGGTCCCCCCTATTGCTGAGTAAACTATTAAAGGCCCCCAACAATATATCACTCTACCCTCCCAGTTTTGTCTCATATTTTTCCCCTCCACATACTCTACGCTGCACCCAAATTAAACTACTCTCCTCTATACACATACCTCACACTAACCACAAACACACCAAGCACTTACTGGTTCTCTGCGCCTGTCTCATGCTTTTCCTTATGGCCGAAATGTCCATCATCTACTTCTTGGCCAGTAGATTTCCTACTATCTTTTAAAATACAACTTAGCTGCTACCTCCTACACAAATCCTTCCACCACAATGACATTTTCTATCTTCTAGCAGCACAAAGCACTCTCTAAATGACCTACCATATACTATGGAATAATTATTTGCACATTTATCTAATCTCTCCACCTTACCTAAATTATGTCACATGCACTCATACAGACACACACACATACACATACATACAATATAGCTCTATAAATGACAATAAATAAATACCTTTCTTAAAAAATTTGTTGAATAAAGAAAATCATGTGAAATACCAGCCTAATCACATTCTGCTCAACTGCATCAAAATAAGACATCAAAAAAAAAAAGTCACTTATCAACTTTATATTTGAAATGCTAATTGCTGGGTTAAAGAGTTCCCAGCTCTTCAACTACTTTTTTTTTTCTTTTTTTTTTTAATATATTTTTTTTTATTTTTAGTTTTCAATATTTACTTCCACAAGATTTTGAGTTCCAAGTTTTCCCCCTATCTTGCCCCTCCCCCACCCCAAGATGGCATGCATTCTGAATACCCTTCCCCTAGTCTGCTATCCCTGCTATCTCTCCCCCACTTCCCCTTCTATTTTCTAGGGCAGGACAGATTTCTGTACCCCATTTCCTGTATTTCTTATTTCCCAGTTGCATGTGAAAACATTTTTTTTAAACATGTGTTTTTCTTAAACTTTGGGTTCCAAATTTTCTCCCTTCCTCCCTCCCCACCCACCCTCATTGAAAAGGCAAGTAACTCAATATAGGCTATACTTGTGCAGTTATGCAAAACACTTCCATAGTAGACATGCTGTGAAAAACTAACTCTATTTCCCTTAATCCTATCCCGCCCCCCCATTTATTCTATTTTTTCTTTTGACCCTGTCCCTCCTCAGAAGTATTTGCTTCTGATTACCCCCTTTCCCAATCTGCCCTCCTCTCTATCATCCCCCTACTCTCTTGTCCCCTTCCCCTCCTATTTTCCTGTAGGGTAAGACAGATTTCCATACCCAATTGAGTGTGTATGTTATACCCTCCTTAAGTCAAATCCTATGAGAATAAGATTCATTCATTTCCTCTCACCTTCCCCCGGTTCCCCTCCACTGTAAGAGCCTTTTCTTTTCTGTTTTTTTGTGAGATAATTTACCCCGTTCTATCTTTCCCCTTCTCCTTCTCTTAGTATAATCCTCTCTCATCCCTTAATTTTATTCTCCAGATATGACTCCTTCATCTTCAACTCACCCTGTGCCCTCTAGCTATCTATCTATCTATCTATATCTATCTATATATATATACATATATATATATATATATATACACATACATATAATTTTTTCCCTCCAACCACCCTAATACTGGCAAAGGACTCATGAATTACAAATATCATCTTTCCATGCAGGAATGTAAACAGTTCAACCTTAATAAGTCTCTTATGATTTCTCTTTCCTGTTTAACTCTTCATTTTCCACTTCAGTCTTGTATTGGAAAGCCAAATTTTCTGTTCAGCTCTGGTCTTTTCATCAAGAATGCTTGAAAGTCCTCTATTTCACTGAATGACCATTTTTCCCCCTGAAGAATTACAATCAGTTTTGCTGGGTAGGTGATTCTTGGTTGTAATCCTATCTCCTTTGCCCTCTGGAATATTATATTCCATGCCCTGCGGTCCCTTAATGTAGAAGCTGCTAAATCTTATGTTATCCTGATTGTGTTTCTACAATACTTGAATTGTTTCTTTCTGGCTGCTTACAATATTTTCTCCTTGACCTGGGAACTCTGGAATTTGGCTACAATATTCCTAAGAGTTTTCCTTTGGAGATCTCTTTCAGGAGGAGATCAGTGGATTCTTTCAATTTCTATTTTGCCCTCTGGTTCTAAAATATCAGGGCAGTTTTCCTTGATAATTTCTTGAAAGATGACGTCTAGGCTCTTTTTTTGATCATGGCTTTCAGACAGTCCAATAATTTTTAAATTCTCTCTCCTGGATCTATTTTCCAGGTCAGTTGTTTTTCCAATGAGATATTTCACATTGTTTTCTAATTTTTCATTCTTTTGGATTTGTTTTACAGTGTCTTGATTTCTCATAAAGTCACTAGCTTCCAATTCTTCTATTCTAATTTTTAAGGAAGTATTTTCTTCAGCAATCTTTTGGACTTCCTTTTCCATTTGTCCAGTTTTGCTCTTTAGGGCATTCTTTTCTTCATTGGCTTTTTGGACCTCTTTTTCCATTTGGGTTTGGCTATTTTTTAAGGTGTTATTTTCTTCAGTATTTTTTTGGGTCTCCTTTAGCAAGCTGTTAACTTGCTTTTCATGATTTTCTTACATTACTCTCATTTCTCTTCCCAGTTTTTCCTCTACTTCTCTTACTTGCTTCTCAAAATCCCTTTTGAGCTCTTCCAAGGCCTGGGACTGATTCATATTTTTCTTTGAAGTTTTGGATGTAGGAGCTTTGACTTTGTTTTCTTCTTCTGGTTGTATGTTTTGATCTTCTTTGTCACCAAAGTAAGATAATATAGTCTGACTCTTTTTGTGCTGCTTGCTCATGATCCCAACCAATTACTTGAGTTTTAAACTCTTTGTTAAGGTAAGAGTCTGTTTCCAATGTGGAGAATGTACTGGCCCAAGCTTTGGGGGTTTGTACAGCTGTTTTCAGAGATACTTCTAGGGACCTGAAAAGTGTCAGTTCTTCCAAGGTGCTATGATAAGGGGGAGGTGTTTCCTCTCCACCGCCACAAAAAGCTCCACCACGCCAGCGCTCCTCCTCGCCCCAGGACCGCCCCTCAGAACTGTGACCCAGATCCAAGCACCAGTAAAGCAGGGGATTCCTGCCTCAGCCCTGGCAAAGAGATCCTTGCAATCCCCCTCTGATCAGCCACTCGATTCCCCCTCAGTCTATGGGCCGGAAGCTCAGAAGCCAGCTGCTGCCCTTGGGGTGGCTGAGATCTAGCTTCTTCTCTCACCGCAGTAACAGACTTTTCCCACTGACCTTCTAAGTTGTCTTTGGCATTCGTGGGTTGAGAAGTCTGGAAACTGCCACACCTGCCCACGATTCAGTCCTCTGAGGCCTGCTCCAGGGTTGCTGCTGAACTGTGCTCCTCTCCCAGCCTGGAACGATATACCTTTCCGATCAGCCATCCAGGTTGTCTTGGGCTGAAAATTTGTTTTACTCTGTTTTTTTGCGGGTTCTGCTGCTTTAGAATTTGTTTAGAGCTATTTTTTCTAGGTATTTGGAAGGGTTTGGGGGAGAGCTCTAGCAAGTCACTGCTTTCCCTCTGCCATCTTGGCTCCGCCCCTCTTCAACTACTTTCTATGCTTAAACTTTGATACTTCTCACCTTAATGAAATAGATATGGTAGAAATGATTCTCTGGACTTGAAGTGAAAGTGTGACCACAGCTTTCCAGAATACATTCATCTATTCAGATGAAATCATCCTTAAGATCATGTTTAGGCAAGGGGTCATGATCTCCATTCCTTTGTTTAAATCAGGAACAATGAAAAATGAAAGTGGCAAAACTTAGAACTTCATTCTAAACAAAGACTTTCAATCTCTTTTCTCCACCAAAACTTCAAACCATGTTACTCACAAAGAGTTTGAAATTTCTCTTAAATGGAAGTCTTAAATTATGCCTTTTTAAAACTGGTGCCCATTTAGAAGAGAATTTGTATACATGTTTTCAAATAGGCTTTATGACAGAAAGTATGTATGCCTCAGAGATTAGATTTCTATGGAATATATAGGCAGTATACATTTGGATGTTTCCCTTTCTACCACTACTACCCCAACAGTACTAAGCATCTCCCTTATGCAAGCTCAAGCCTATCCATTCATCAACTTCTTTGGGCTTAGGAGAGAAATGGGAGAAGAGCATTTCAGAAGGGTCTATACCCACCTGGAAAAGGAAGAGAGGAATTCAATTGGCCACAATAGGAACCACTTCCCTTCCTCCTTTTCCACTCAAAGCACAAAGTTCTCTTATCCCTGTAGCATTTCAGTGGGTCTCTGAAGAAGACACTAATTACATACAAGGCAACAGAATGAATGCTTGCTCACCACGTGCTAAGAGAGATACCAGCTCAGAAGAAGTAGTGCTGATAATCAATCTCTATAGGCGCCTTCAATAAAGGCCTTTAAGAATTATATTGTGGTATACGTATAACCTATATCAGATTGTGCGCCATCTTGGGGAGGGAGGAGAGGGGGAGAAAAATTTAAAACTCAAAAGCTTATGGAAGTGATTGTTGATAAATCAAAATAAATTAGTTTTTAAAAAAAAGGAAAAAAATTGGACTCTGCAACTACCCTGGCCGAGATTCAGCACAGTTCTACCTAAAGGTGAGAAAACTGATAGCATGGTTTGACCTGAAAAGTCTGAAAGTTGGTGACAATTATCTTTTCCTATCTAGAACTTTATTTTCCTTGTAGACTGAAGAATCCCCAAAGTGTCACCAACCCAAACTCTCTTCCATCTATAAAAAGCAAAAAACAACACACACAAGAATGAGTTAGGCTAACGAGGAAATAAAATAAAATAAACACAGTCTCTCTTCTTTCCAAATCTCTCTGTATAGCATCCTGATGAAAGCTAAAACACAAAGCATTCCAAATTATTCAAAGAAATGCTCAATATAGGAGGTGGTAGGAAGACTGCAACAAGGACTAAGGACCACCATAACAGATGGTAGTCATGAATGCCTTGGAGCACATTAAGTCAATATATTTGGTCCCAAAGTGAAATCCGTTCAGTAAAAACTAGTGAATGCCCTAACCAATCCTGCCTGATGCCACTTGCTTCTCTGGCTCTGCAGACATCAATAATCAAGCATGTCACTGAGAATAAAACATGATCACAGAATAATGCTACATAAACGCTAGTGCATTTATGGGAAATAAATGTCAAGGTAAAGCAGGAATATTTATTTTCAACTCGGGAGATGGCGATCTTGTGACAATGCCCTATTATGCTGGATTGATTTTTGTTTCACCAAATCACTAAAATATTTTGCAATCAGCATTTCAAACAGCTGCAGCTGCCATGGAAACAGCGTTTGTACTGACCTCCCCACTAAGTCCATGGTACCAGACCTAACGTGTATAATGAACCCATCAGATGGACAAGAGGCACCATAAACAATGATGTACTTCCCAGCCTCTCTTGGGCAGAGCTCCGGATAGTGCTCCTTTACAACACAGATCTATGGGAGCAGTTAAGCAGATATCCAGTCGTGAGACACAGATAAGATAGGGGATTATGATCTTCCACACCACCTCAAAAATGGTCCTTGCCAGGGCACGAGTGTCCCATTTGGTCGAGTCACTTCTAAAAACTTCTTTAAAGTAATATAAAAGAGACAGCTAATTTACAACCCCATTCTTTTAATCTTGGTCAGCCAGATTTTCTCAGACATCAGTTTATTTCTTCTTATAATATATTAGACGAAATAACAGCACCAGTCTCAGCTCCAAGGCAGCAACTCACTCTCACGGGTTCTGCTGACATTTATAAACTGATCCTATTTCTCTCCTGTGTTTTATGTTATCAGCTAAACCTGTCTACTTAAATTATTGCCTTGTAACCAAATCAGAGTTATCTATTATTCTGGTGTGTGTACACTTCTGAAGCTTTGTACCTATATCAAGTTTTGCAAGGGTAGAAAACAAGACCATAAATAAATAAATGGAAAACAGAATATGTTACCATTACTTTAGAAACAGAAGCTAAAAGTCAGATGTATTACACTGGAAACTACTAAAATAGCTGAATACATAGACTTCAGAAAAAAGAAAAACCTCCTGTAGCACCTTTACCTATCCTCTATAATCTCCAAGGTTCAGTGTCATAGGATACTGTTAGTCCTGCTATGTCAGATTCACAGGACACTGAAAAGTAAACAATTAATTCTAGGGTGAAGTTAGCCTAAAACTAGGGGATATTAGAGTGAAGATAGTCACATTTTAAATCTACTCTACTGTTATGTGCCAGTATGATGCCAGGAGAGGCCAATTTCCACTCAATTAGCAATCCAAAAGCTTAATTTTATTCAATGATCAGATGGTAACAAGTAGAGATGTGAAGCCTGAGAAAATCAAGAATAAAAATACACAAAAAAGTTCAGGGGGAAAAAGCTCCCTCTCTTCCAAGCCATTTTTTGGTTTTCCTAAGAAATCAGAAGGGAAAAAGATGTTTTTTAAAGTGTTTTTTTTCCTTTAAATTGTTCTGGGTTCTCCCCCCCACCCCATCTTTCACAGCTCAAAATAGACTAAACATGATAATTTTATGAGAAATTATACATAATACATTTTTATGTTCCAAAACCAACTGTGTCTTTAGAACTGTAGAACATGGATTTTTATTTTTCCTAAAAAAAATTTTTCTATCCATAGCTTTGAAATTTCATATTTGTAGCCACAAAGACATTAGTATTGTGCTGTCTTTGACTTTTTAATATAAGTTCTCAAGGGACGAGTGTTCTGGTTTCTTAGTTTTGAATTTCTGGAGTCTCCATAGAATTACGGCCCCAGGGAAAAAAAAATCTGTTGATTGTATCTAGTCTAAATAGAACTGAGGGAAAGTTCTGCTCTGGGAAGAGATTTTTAGGTTTAAAAAAAAAAATCATTTTCAGAGAGTACCTACTGAGTGAGACTGGTTTATCTCTGAGCTGTCATCAGTTTCCTCTATCAGTCCCACTCCTCTGCACATGTGAAACCACAAGGCCAACTCGATGAGAAGGCAAGAATTCAAATCTAGGACCAAGTTCACCTCTCCGAACTGGCTCTTATTCTAATCAACAATCTCTTCCTTTCTGAGGAATGCTTTCACACTACACTGGAGTTTCTTTAATAAACCATGCTTCACCAAATACAAACTACTAATTCTCAGTGTAGAGCCACAAAAAAGCTTCAATTGTGAAAATTCTGATAAACTTACAGTGAGAGAGTGCAATGGGTCTAGCCTAATGGGAGGATGATGCTGAAAAGGCATCTTCTTTAGAGGTACACACACACAGGGGTGACCTGGTACACAGAGTGATGGGTAACTATTTACATGGTGTTATTTGAGGAG
This sequence comes from Vombatus ursinus, assembly GCF_900497805.2. Classification (NCBI taxonomy): domain Eukaryota; kingdom Metazoa; phylum Chordata; class Mammalia; order Diprotodontia; family Vombatidae; genus Vombatus; species Vombatus ursinus. Next base: position 3,597,803 of record NW_020951350.1, read on the forward strand.
TCCAAACGATCCCTCCTCTCCAATCCAGCTCTCATGTAGTATTTAATGCTTATATGAGAGTTGGGTGAAGGGGAACACCAAAGGCTTAGAATAAGCACCCTGAAAAGAGCTGGGCAAGCTGTCATACCAGAGGTGCTGGTCTTCCCTGTATACCCCATACGCCTTCACCCAACTCTCACCTGTAGCTCCAAGAAGTCTGTAGCATGCAGAGTGGCCATCTTGGCAGACCATCTTGTTACAGAGCCTAAACCAGGCTGAGGGTAAACAACTGGCATCAAACCTGTCAGTGAGTTAGGAGGATGTGAAGACTTTCCCCAGTGGAATGGGCAGATAAGAACAACGTGATTTAAACATGAAGGTGGTAGACGCAGGCACTGTGGAACGCTTAGAGTTTGGTCAAGCATCCAAGATGCCAAGGTCATCCAATGCATCTCGGGCCATCACCAGTTATCTTGACTTTTGTCCTGCCTGACTTAGGAGGAATGATTGAAGTTGAAACTTTATGCAACTGTCTCACTCAAATCCAGTTCACATGCAAGACATTACTCTGTGATGTCACTGGTCCCCTTCAAAACAAAGGACCAACAACAACAATGTTTATATTGAAGATCCTCTGTAAGGGAGGGTGTTACACTTGGCACTAATTGTGCCAAGAAATTTTGCTTTTATGTTACTGAAGATCAAAGAAAATCTGGGGGTGGGGGAAGAAGAGGGAGAAAAAGAGGAAGGGGAAAGGGAAAGGGAAAGAGAAGGGAGGAAGCTTTACAAATATCTCATGTAAGCCCTTTACAAATATCTCATTTGATCCTCACAAAAACTCTAAGAAATAGATGCTATTATTATTATTACCATTTTACAACTGAAGAAATTGGGGAAAACAGGGGCTAAGTGACTTGCCCAGGGTAACAAAGTTAGTAAATACCTGAGGTTAGATTGGAACTCTGGTCTTACTGAGTCCAGGCTCTGTTCTCTATCCACTGAGCCACCCAGTTGCCTCAATACACTGTTGACAATGACTTTCACTAACATGAATACAACACCTTTCACCTGAAGATTTCAAAGTTCTTAAACAAAGCAGCTAGGAAGAAGAAAGGGGGGAGGCAGGTTCCAGGACCTTTAGAACCAATCTCACAGGGCTACTGAAAGGACCAAATGTAATATCAGATGCAAATGCACTTTACACATACAAAGCAGAATGATTCAATTCAAAACCTGGCAAACAGTAGCAAAGGCTCTCTCTGGGAGAACCCATACCCATAGCTACCATAGTCCCAGCACTTCCTGCCAGCTCCAAGTCAGGAAACCTGAAGCCAACAAGCAAACACAAAATGCTGCTCTCCTGAGGAAGCCAAAGAGAGACCCGGGATCTATTAGCACTGCCTCTCTTCTGAGACCTAGAATTATGGGCAATTCCCCTCTCTCCAAAGGTAATTGTTATAACAGATACATACTCCCTGAGACAAAAAAATACTCCAGGGTCATCTACATAATTGAAAGGAAGGCTAACTCTAATTGAATGCAAACATAAATTACAGATAAAAACCAGAAACAGAAGGCATTGCCCTACCCCAAAACACTCCACATAACCCATTCTACGCTCCAGTGGCCTGAGAGCTTCTCTCCTTCATAAAATAACCTACCAAAAGGAAAAAAATGATGGTGGTCTACTGGGGATTTTCTTTAGCTTAACTATTTCAAACCAAAAAGCAAAATGAAATCAGGAAACCATTTCAGTAAATATGGTATTTGTGCACTTTATCCATTGTATCTAAATACTTAAACTGATTTCATCAACATAGAAAGCAACTGTTTTTGATGCCTCAAGAGGACAGTCTACATAAATTACTATGGCTGAAAAAATTCACCACTCCGTTACTATCAACCTTGTACGGATCAGCCTGACTTGTCTCCAATTACAGATATTCAGTGCAGTGTTGAGCCCTTTCTCCAAACATATCCTACCTGGTAGGACCCACTAGCACTTGGGTTCAATGGCACAGCCTCAAAGAACCTGGGGTCATATTGGTACCATCAAGGGGCATGTATGCAGGACATGAGGGAGATATCCAGATATCTCTTCTTGTACATAGTTTTCCAAAATCATGAAACCTAAAGAACTCTTGTCATTCAGTCAAACCTTATGTTGGTTTGCTTCATGTTTCCCCATGTCACCTTTACTCTATTCCTCCTCCCAAGTCAACTACTCCTGGAACTTAAGCCACACACACTACCTCCACCTGCAACGCACAGAGCTGTCATCCCAGAAAAAGACCCAGGAAGCATCGGGAACTAACACCTAACTTCATATCAACATCAGCTGGAGAGATACGAAAAACCTGAGGCACACCTCTACTGCTTCCCCATGGAACCCTGGCTGATGTCCACCAACAGTTTGCAAACTGCCGTACTGACACTTCCCTTACTGACAGGCCCCTTCAGGGGTGGTGAGCACATCAAAATAGTATTTTTCAGGCTTGGCCAAGTGATAATTTGTCCTTAGGTTTATACATGGAAGGAAAGCCAAAAAATAAACACAAAGATTGTTGAATTTGCATGATATCACTCTTTGAATATGCTAAATACCCCTAGGGAAGGTGGTTAAAACAATAGATTGAAATTCTAAATATCAACTAGTCTAATTTGCTGATTGCTTATGGATTAAGTCCTATTATATACACTACACACCCACAGATCATATTTACACAAATAACTCTGTTTCCCCAAACAAGGTAAGCTTTTGCAAACTGTACACATGTGGAAAATGGCTTTCAGTTCAGGAATCAGCTATTTGCTGAAACTGGTAATGTGTTTGGACCATACATCTTTCTATATACTGTCACGATTGTTAAAGACACACAAAGAACAGAGGACCTTGCTTAGGAAAAGAGGTCTTTCCCCTTCTATCTTCTATATATCTGCCCCCTTCCACTCATTCACATACCATACACAGAAGAATAAGAAGTCATATTGCACAGGGGCAGCCAGGCAATAGGCAGTAATGTGGGGGTATATGCCACAAACTCATGCAGAAAAAAAACAAGGCGGAGCCAGATACACCTGGAGATTCTTCTCTACCCAAATTCAAATCTAGCCTTATCTGCATTTCTCAACTGTGCTTCTTGGTGGGAATGGTCCAACCATTCTGAAGAACAATGTGAACTATGCCCAATGGGCTAAAAACCGTACATACCCTTTGACCAAGCAATACCATTACTGGATCTATAACCCAAAGAATTTTTAAAAGGGAGAGGGACCTATATGTGTAGATGTATTTATAATAGCTTTCTTTTTTTGTAGAATTGGAAATTGAAGGGATGCCCAGTTATTTGGGAATGGCTGAATAAATTGTGGTATATGATTGGGATAGAAAATTATTGTGCTATAAGAAATGATGGGGGAGGTGGTTTCAGAAAAAAAAGACTTATATGAACTAATGCAAAGTGAAGTGAGTAGAACCAAGAGAACACTGTACAGATTATTATAACAATAATCAACTATGAAAGACTTATCTATTCTGATCAATAAAACAATCTACATCAATACCAAAGGACTCATGATGAAAAACGCCATCCAACTCCAGAGAGAGAACTGATGAACTCTGAGTGTGGACTGAAGCTCATTTTTTCACTTTATTTTTCTCGCTTTTATTTTTTTTTCAAACATATAATATGAAAATATGTTTTGTATGACTTCACCATGTATAATGAATATCTTATTGCTTGCCTTCTCAATAGGTTGGGGTGGGGCTAGAAGGAGGGAGAGAATATGGAACTCAAAACTGAAAAAATGAATTAGAAAAGAATCAAGCATATATAATATAAAGTTACTGTCTCTTTTGAAGCTCTCTCCAAAAAGCTTCTCCTGATTCTTTGGTCCCATCAAACCGGACTTTGAGATGTTTCCCATACATGACATGCCATCTAATCTCTGTGCTTTCCATTCATAACTCCCCTCCACGTCTTAGAACCCCAATCCTTCTAACAATTGATGGTAAGTGAAATAAACAAAGCAAGAAAGTAATACACAAAATGACAAAAATATAAATAGAAAGGAAAAACCTAAATGTTGTGACAAAACCCAGCTCCAAAAAATAGCTTTTTAAAATGTACCTCACTGCCTTTTTTGTAGACCCAAAGGATTATCATCCATATTTCTAAATGTACCTATCCCCAAGACTTAGGCACCAGATTGAAATGCAGTTGGGAAATGTTTAACAAGTAAATAAAGATACAATACAATCTAAATAGTGTAGATTTGTGGTTTTTTAAGTCAATATGTAGTGATAATACTGGATCTACACTGTCAGACTAACCACCTAATTACTTCCTCTGGGTTTAATTATCATCTCTCTGCAGATGACCCCCAAATCTATATGTATTTGGCCTTGATTTCTATCATAAATTCTAATAACAGGCATCATGAATTGCCTATTATCAATTCTGAACTCACTGTCCCACAGATAACTCAAACTCAGCATATTCAGAACAGAACTTTTATCTTCCCCTCCTTATCTAACCTTCTTCTGTATTTCTCTATTTTATAGACATTTTTTTTTCGTAGTGAGGCAACTGGGGTTAAGTGACTTGCTCAGAGTCACATAGCTAGGAAGTATTATGTGTCTGAAGTCAAATTTGAACTCAGGTCCTCCTGACTCCAGAGCCGGTGCTCTATCCAATGCGCCACCTAACTGCCCCAGTATTTCTCTATTGTTGTCAAGGGCCCCAAACATCCATCGTTCTCAATCTCAATGTCATTCACTATTCTGCATTCTCCCTCATCTCACATATCTAATATGTTGCCAAATACTGTTATTTCTACATGTACAACAATGGTCACACTCATCAGCTACCACCTCACACCTGGAATATTGAAAAATCCTCTTAATGGGTTTCCCAGCTTCAAGCCTCTATCCTTTCCAATTGATCCTCCATTCAGCTGCCAAAGTGATTTTCCTAAAAGCATAGGTCTGACCATGTCATTCCCCTGATCGATTGCCACTGGAATTACAGTTAACTTCTGAGAGCTGGAAAGGACCTATCAGTTTATTTAATCCAACCCCTTCATTTTACAAATGAGGAAACTCATTTCATAAAGGCAAGCGACTTGCCAGAAGTGGCACATGTAGTAAGCAGTAGCAGAAGTGGGATTTGAATCCAAATCCTGACTCCAAACTTGGCATTCTTTACAATGAATCACACTGATTCCCAAATTCCAGTTTAGCATTTGATGCCCTTCACAACCTACAAGCCAACTTTCTAGCCTTACTCCCCTCGACACAGACAAACTGGCCTTCCTGCTGTTCCTCAATACACAACACTTCATCTCTTCATATCTGTTCTGTTTTGTGACTCATTCCTAGAATGCACTCCTTCCTCATCACTGCCTTGTTTTTTGTTTTTGTTGTTCAGTCGTTATCAGTCACGTCCAACTCTTCACAATCCCATTTGGAGTTTTCTTGGCAAAGACACTGGAGTGGTTTTCCATTTACTTCTCCAGTTCATTTTACAGATGAGGAAACTGGGGCAAACAGAGTTGAGTGATTTGCCCAGAGTCACACAACTACTAAGTATCTGAGGCCAGATTTGAATTCATGAAGATGAGTCTTCCTGACGGTCAGGCCCAGCACTCTATCCACTGCGCCAACAAGCTGCCCTCATAGTTTTCTTCCAAATTCTGCTCAAATACAACTTTCTACACAAAACCTTTACTGATCCTCTCAGTGAAAGTATTTTCCCCCCAAAATTATCTTGTGCTAATTTTGTATGTGTAACTATATATGTATCTGTCCTCTCTGACAGCAGAATATAAGCTCCTAGAGGGCAGGGACAATTTTTGTCTTGGGATCCCTGATTCCAGGCACACAGGCTCTCAGCTGAGTCAAATAAGCACCCAAACCAACCTACCCTTTGTCTTCCTCCATTTCATGCCCCAAAATAGCAGAAAGAAAACAAACTATTAAAAAGGAACAAATGGGGCATTTCTGGGCTATCTGCTCCAGACAATCTGAATAGAAAGAGGATGTCCTGGGTTGTGTACAGCACCTAATAGTTGCACAGCATCCACAAAGGGAGAGTGTTAACTACAGCCACTACAATTTGATATGCATATCCTGAATAAAAGAGTCTGAGAACTTTCTGAATAGGAAGGTCTATAGACCATGATGCAACCATACCAGGAAAGTGAATATGGCATCAGCAGTGAGAGATTTCAGGAGATCCTGAAGATCACAGGCACCCTGAAGGAACACTGGGACAGAAAGAAAACACTCCTACAGAAAGGCAGGTTTGGCTATAGATCATGTTTTTTGGTTTGGGGGTTTTGTTTTTTTAATAGCTATAAAGAAATGACCTAGCTAAGTATGTGAAATCAGCAGGGGCAGACAAACAGGGAGGAATAAAGAATATCATGTATATAAGTGGTATCAATCTCAAAAAGAAATAGGGCCACTAAACTGTACAATCTCTGTGGGCTGGTGTATAGTGACTTAGAAACCCCCATATTAACATTATCTGTGTTCTACTGTATTTTTATTTTATTAAATGTTTCCCAATTACGTTTTAATCTGGTTCCAGCAGAACTCTCAGGAGAACTGCTAGCCAGCCACATATCTGATACCTTTGAACCTTAAACCTGGTGATTCATATATGTGTAAAATGTCAGAATTGGAAGGTCCCTTAAATATCTTTATTTATTCTCCAAAATCACAACAGTTATTCAATTAATACAGCATATATGAAATATCTAGAAGATCTAAAGTATGTTACTCCGACAATCTGAAAGACAAGCATAGATTTGAAGTAGGCCTGAGTCACCTTAGTCAATTGGCAACCAGCCAGTTAATCAATACTAGGTGCCTTGATATTCAAATGACAACAAAATGACATTTAATATAGGCAGACAAAGGTAGCTTTACACAGTGCAAGTTTTTGTGGCCACATGGCATATGAATTATATGCCATGATGCTTAATGAGACTTGTTTTAGAAAAAAATATATAAATATAAATATTGTAGTCTGTGTTTTTAGGCTCATCTACCAGGGAGAAAAAAAATTATTTATTCTAACATTAACCTAATATACAAGCATTTCTAGCTTGGAGATATGTCCAAACTGGCATACTTGTCCATCTCCTTGGAGGTGACCACCCCAAAGAGCATTTCAAGTAATGACTATAAGAATTTTAAACAAGGGGAAAAAAGCACAATACGTAAAAATCACATTTCATAGTTGTTGAATAATCAAGCCACCATCCCATTCCCTCTTTCCTAGATATAGATAACTATTCTCAAAGAAGAAGCGGTGGTGGTGGTACTCAGTACTTCAGGAGGGTAGAAAAGCACTAATATCAAAGAGGTAAGGGTTCCTCTGAGTTAAAAGCTTAGGCACCACCTTAATTCCATTCATTAAATAAAGCCTTTTTGCCCCTGACCTAGCGAGCACCCACTTTTTCAAGGGATTTTTTTCCAAGAGTCTGGAAAGGGATTTGGAGGAAAATATTTTTAGTTTTACTAAAATATTTTAAGAATATGTTTCTACATACCTGAAATTAGAGGACAAAGTTTTCCATTCTACAATGGAAGCTTAAAATACAATTCTCCCAGGGAAAAGGAACACAGGAACTTATATTCACACGAAACTAAAGTTTAACTGATATTACCCATCCTGTTTAGTTAAGTCAAATAACCTTAGGATCTGCCCCATTAGTCCTGGTTAATCAATGGCTTATCAAACTTGGTACAATTACAATTCTAATTCAATCTAAAAAGCATTTGCATGCCTACTATGCATAACAGCATGTGCTGAGCAAGAAAGAAATAAAGAGAGAATGAAAAAGAGTATTCAAAGACAAAAAGAAAGGTATAATATACAAAAATATTCCTGAGAGCCCTTTTTGAGATAGTAAAAACATTGGAAATAAAAGTGGATGCTCATCAAATGAGGAATGTCAAACAATCTGGTATATGAAAATAATGAAATATTATCATGCTGTAAGAAATGAAGACTACAAGGAATTCTGAAAAACAAGAGAAGACATGAATTGTAAAGCAGAAATAGACTGGACACAACTATGATGCAATTAAAAAGAAAAACAGAAAAGGAAACTGGACCCAGCAAAAATGCAATGACCAATATATAATCCAGAGGCCTGATGACTACAAATGAAGAGGAAGACAAACAGTTGCTATATAGTGTTTTTTGCTTGACTATTTTTCTTTGCTAAAGGGAGGCCAAGGTATATAGGGAAATGATTGTTGTTTAAAAAAAAGAGAGAGACATTATTAAAACAAAAAAAATTTTAGAAGAAGTCCCTGTCCTCATGAAGCTTATATTTCACTAGACAGACATAATATGTAAAGACACCCTGCTTCCTAAGTGTTCCCCAATACATCAGTCACAGCATCATATTAAACAGCAACAAGCAATAAGCAAGTAAGGCTGAAGTCAGGCTGTGAAGAACTTAAATGCCAAGCTGAGGAATGTATATTTAATCCTAGAGATATTCTTTAACAGAGGACTGACGGGGTCAAACTTATGTTTTAGGGATTTGAATTTGGCAGCTATTGGGAGAATGGGTTATTAAAGAAGGGAGAAACTGGAAGGCAGGGTAGCAATTAGGAAGCAGTTGCAATATTACAAGTCAAAAATGGGACTCAAAACTAACTGTCACCAGAAAAAAAAGAGGACACATGCAAAGCATGTTGTAGAAGCAAAATCAACAAAGCTTGGCAACTTATTCAACAGAATGGATGAAGGAAAGTGAAAAGGTGAGTATGCTTCTGAGGTTACAAACCTGAATGAATTGAAAAAGAAATTTGTAAGAAAGTAGGGTTTTAGTGGCAAGATAATGAGTTCTGTTCTGAACTTATTGAACTTAACATGCATACAGAACATCCAAATGGAGATATCCAAAAGGCAGCTGGTGATGAAAAACAGGGTATCAGGGAAACTGACATGGGTAAATATGCAATTTGAGAATGGTCTCTAAAGAGACAACTGAGCCCAAAACATCTGCTAAGATCACAAAGAGAGGGAGTGAAGGGAAAAGATAAGACAGCCTTGGGATAGCCAAGGTGATAAGGCAAGAAATGGAGGTCAGAAAACCAGCAAAGGAAACTAGGAAGCAGAGAAAGAGGAGGAAAGAATTAAGAGGAGAATGTGGTCACAAATGCCAAATATTATCAAAAGGTCAAGAAGTAAGACTGAAAAAATATTGGCAAGATAAAACTCACAATGGGACAAGGAGGCAAGAGATTTGAGAGTAGAGAACGGTGTGCAGTTGAAATGGTTTAATTATAGGATCATAGCACAAACAAACACTAGTTGATCATAGAAGGAGTGAGGCACTAGGAGAGACAGAAGGCAAACACAGAAGCTAAGGAAGCTGTTATAAACAGCAGACCTGTCCTAAAGGAACTGTTATCTTTCAGGAGAGTGTGTTGAGCCAGGACAATACTGAAGTTCTGGAGTACAGAGGAAGAACATTTACGGATGATAGTAAGGTCAAGGGCATGACCACCTTCTAAGTGTCACTGAGGTAGAATGAAAGTATAAGTCATGAAAGTTGAGAAAGTGAATAAACTAAGAGGACAGAAAATATGAAGGGACAATAACATGGTTAGTAAAGTTCCCAGGTATTAGAGCAGACGTTAATGTTGATATTAAGACTGTGAGGTGCTAAACTATCCTTACCACAGGCCTAACAGGTCATCAATTCCTTGAGAAATGGTGTTGGGGAGTCAAATGGAAAAGCTTCTTATTCTGTGATATTAAGTCTGCTGATCCAAGTTGTCAGAATCTACACCACAGCAATTTCTTATTTTTGGCTTATAAATCAAGCAATGGAGCGTGGGCCACTGTGTGGCATCTTTAGTTTATTCTACCCTTCCATGCCTGACAGGGGCTAAATTTTAATTACTTTACTTGACAACAGGTAGTTGAATTAGATTTTCTAATTCTAGGTTACAGTCCAGACTACCACAAGTGGAAAAAATTCCTCCAGGTATTAATAGAGAACACACACAAGCTTTCCAGAGAAAATCCTGATCAACTGTAAATCAGTAAGATCCTAGTCAGGAAGCCATTTATGAATGAAAGGCCAATTACCAGGCTCATCATTCAGCTGAGGTCCTAGTCTGGAAGAAACTGTTATTTCCATCCTTCCAGAAAATGGACACTCTGCTTCCTAAGTGTTCCCCAATACATCACTCACAGTATCAAAATTAAAGAAGTACCCCATATACCAACTATCTCATGTGGCCCCAACTTCCTTAGAATGATGTATCCTCCTCTAGGGCTCAGAAGAATATTATAACTCCACTGTAAAATGGTTTTACACTTAAGTGGCTTCTACTACTGCTGCTGGAACTTAAAGAAATGTCTACCGTCATATAGCCTGTAGAGGCATCTTAGGTAAGATTTGAACCCAAGTCTCTGTGCATCCAAGACTGGAGTCTATCTACTATAACATATTGCTTCAGTTTCATAAAATCAAGGCTCTGAAGTAAAACAGATTTTCTCCCATCATTTAAAAAAAAAAATCAACTGTGAACCTCCTTCAATGGACAAGTACTTCATAAATTACATGGATGATATCAGATCAATAGACTAAGAATCAGAAGACTTAGCTTTGCATTCTTATCTTCACAGTACCAGGTCAGAACATTCCAGAGCCTTGACCTTGACCCACCAATCTGCCTATTCACATAATCAACCAGGCAGCAGTTTAGTGGTCAGCAGTTTATTTACTCACAGCATCACTCCACCAGTCTAATTACTGTGAAAATAAGTATTTCCAATAACTAGAACCTTCCTGCCCAATATTTCTATCACATCTTTCTAACTTACTTACTGAGGGCATTTAAGGATGAAACGGAAAAGACAACAAACATAAAAGGTGGATCAATCAAGATCTAGAAAGATTTTTATAACAAACTTTTCACCATGCAGTGACAAGCAAGTTTATCACCTTTAGACTCTAACATCACAGTACTGGATATGCCACTTTGCAGATCAAAATGCCACTGGGGGAAAAAAAAAAAAACACTAAAAAACACTGGAAGAGCAGACAGACCAGACCGAGTAGACATAGGAGGTCTCTGATGGAGGCAGCAATGCTGAGGGCATTGAAGAACTGATTCTCAAAGTAACAGTCCTTGAAAGAGGGGAGGACAGCAAAGTTTGGGGGATTGCACAGTAGATACAGACCTTATATTATTAACTAAAAGAAGGTACTGCTATGATAATGAGGAGGAGGACTACTATGTCTACTAATAATATGCTTTTTCCAAAAGAATTTTTCTAGGTTTTAAACCTATTTACCACGTGCTTAAAGACCTTCTATGTTATGGCTAATATGGAAACGTTTTATATGATTTCACATGTATAACTGATATGTTGACTGTCTTTTAGTAGGGGAAGAAGAAAATAATTTGGAACTCAAAATTTAAAAAGAAAAAAATGTTAAAAATAAATAACAAAAATTTTTTAAAAGAAAAGAATTTCTATATAGATTCTCTTTCTGCAAGTTTCATCTTGCTAAAATTGCCGATAGCATGGCAGGCCCTGTGTTTTGTTAACATTGTACAGGGGCTTGTTTTGTTTTTTGTTTGTTTGTTTTGTTTTTATTTTAGTATTTTCCAAATCTGTAGTGGTCCATGTCACGGTTCAAAAAGGGTAGTTTAAGACTGACATGGCCTACATGTTAATTGCTTTAAACATATTCATCCCATTAAGCTTTGATTTCAGGATGCCAGTTAGTCTCCTGATATACACATCCACAGCCTTCTCCTTGACAGCTTTATGTGTCATGCCTAGAAGAGATCAACATATTTATTTGAATGCATCACCTTTGTTCACTAGTTTGAATTGGAGTCAAGTTCAAAGCCTTCAGTCTCTATCTTCACTTGGACTGGTTTCAGAATTTTACACTTATCAAATCCAAGTGATATTCTGATATCACTGGAGGAAAATTCCACAAATACAGAAAGTTTTAGGTGAAGCCATGAAACTTGATGTCATCCATGTATTTCAAGTGATTACTAATAAAACTCTGTGATACATCACTGCAAACTACAAAATTTTAGCTGCTACGACTAGCTAGAACTATCTATCAGAAACTCACTCTTTCATAAATTAACAGAAAACAAATACAGACCTCAAAATATCCTTTAGAATCCAAACAAAAAAACTGCACTATTACTGGACAATTGCCTAAGTATAACATTGATTCACAAATATTTAAGTAACTTTTAAAAATGTTTTAATAGATATGACATACATAATAAATACTAATCTTTTTGCTATCACTAACTTCTAAACTCTATACCTAGCTTCTAAGCTCATCACTGAATTGCAACTGCTCTCTCCAAAGTTCCCAAATCTAATGATCTTTTTTCAATAGCTATCCTTCTTGATGTCTCTGCAATCTGTTAACACTGTGAATTCTCATCTTCTCTCTAGGATTTCCAAACCTCTCAAGGTTCTCCTATCTCTGATCACTCCTCAGTATCCTTTGCTGGCTCTTCATCGATGTCTCCCCTACTCTGGGTGAACCCTCAAGTCTCTGTTCTCAATCTTCTTCACTTCTCTCTTTATACTTATTTTGCTGAATATTCTCCTTAGTTCCCATGATGAATCAATTATTATCTCTATGCAGATGATTCTCAGATATATTTATACAGCCTTAATCTCCAGTTTCATGTCTCCAACTACATACTACCTCTTGGAAATCTTGAACTGATGTCCCACAGACATCTATTTCTCTCCCCCACCAAACTTCAACCCTCCTAATCTTCCCTATAACTACCAAAGTGCACCACCATCCTCCCAGTCAACAAGACTCACAATGAAGGTGTCATCCTCAGCTCTGCACTCTTAACAACCATATCCAATCTAATTCCAAATCCTGTCATCTTACCTGCATGGCATCTCCTGTAGGTCCCTTTCTTTCCACTGATACTGTCAGCACCTGAGTAAAGGCCCTGATCACCTCAAGTTTGGACTGCTGCACAGCCTGCTGGTTGGTCTCCTTGCCTTGGCTCTCCTCACTCCAATCTACCCTCCACTCAGCCACCAAAGTGATCTTCCTAAAGTCTAAGTCTGTCACCCCCCCAATTTGAGCATCACTTCCAGGATCAAGTATGAAATCCCCTATTTGGCTTCTGAAGTCTTGTATAAACTGACCTCTTCCTACTTTCCTTCCTTCTTATACTTGCCTCCCCTCACTGCTGCTGCTCACATCACACTCCATCATTCCAACTCAAGTTATTTTCACCAGCAGGACATTAAGCCCCTCCCTCTGTTCTTCATCATGGCCTCTCTGACTTCCTTCAAGTCTCAATTTAAATTTTACCTTCTATAGGAGGCCTTTCCAGGTCACCTTTAGTGCTAATATATTCTCCCCAATACTATCTCCAATAGATATTTGTGAATAACTGTTTCCATGTTGTCTCCAGTATAATACTGCGAACTACTTGAGGGGAGGGACTATTTTTTTTCTTTCTTTACATCACAAATTGGCAAAAAGCAAGCACTTACTGTTTGATGACTGACTACAGTTATCATTATTCATTGAGGTATAAGAGGTTAAATGACTAAGGGTAAGAGGCAGGGATTGAACCCAAGGGTTTGGTTTGTGGGGTTTTTTTTTCCTCATGGACCAGGACTCTATTCCAGGGAGTCAGCAAACTATGGCCAGAGAGCCAAATCTAGCTTGCTGCACGTTAATTTAATCCCTTGAGCTAAGAATGGTTTTTACAATTTTCAGTATAATAAAAACTTTATTTAAAAATGTGAAAACCGGAGGCAGCTAGGTGGTACAGTGGATAGAGCACCAGCCCTGAAGTCAGGAGGACCTGAGTTCAAATCCCGCCTCAGACCAAACACTTGACACTTACTAGCTGTGTGACCCTGGGCAAGTCACTTAACCCCAATTGCCTAAAAAAAAAAAAAAAAAAAAACGTAAAAACCATTCTTAGCTGGGGACTATATAAAAACAGGTATTATTTGGACTACAGAGTGTAGTTTGATGACCCCTGCCTATTCATTGCAAACTACCCAACCTATGCCTACTTACTACCTCTATATAATTGTCATATAAAATATATTCTACACGTTCATCAAGAACATTATCTTTTTTAAAGTTTCAATGACATCATGTTTTTACATCACAGACATTTCCAGAAAAACGAACATGTTACAATGAAGACCTACACAAGAGAAGTTGTGTATAACATGCTATCAAGGGCATGCAGGAATGAAACATGGTTCACTCATATAACAGGAGCAAGGTAAAACTGAGAAAGTCCCTGGAATGTTGTCTATACCCCCTATGAAATATGAAATATTTATGGAACATGTTGGGACCTATCAGCATGGTTCAAGTATTTATACAAATGCAATCATAGATATAGTCAACCAATTTGCCTTTTAATTCTCATCTGTCATCTACAATGATGGTACCAGGAACAGATACCTACCCTTCACCCTCTCCTTCTCAAAGTCTCAATTCCTTCCTGGAAATTGGTGCACTTATTGACTCATAGGATTGTTGTAAGAAAAGTGCAACTTTAAAATTCCTACAAAAATGTGAACTATATCTTCCTTGTACTCATTTAATCCCTATAATTTCATTTATTAGACTCTTCCACTGTGTCCTATCAAATGCCTATTTTATTCTAAGTAAACTCCCTACATTATTGATTTGGTTCACAGTCACACCTTCTACCTCACGACTCCAAGTGAAACCTGGTTTCCCCCAAAGACATCTTTGCTTTTGCAATCCTCCCCAAGAAAGAAACTCTTCACTTTCCCACTAGCACTAACTCATAAAAGGAAGATAACATGATATAACAAATTGCCTTTCACTGATACTTCCAGACCAAAGCTCTACCACTACCATTCAAAAATCTGTTTTTAAAATCCTTTCACCTGATGACACCACCCTCTTGCAATCCTACAGACTATAATTTAAACTCTAAATTATATTTTATAAAATTGAATCAAAATACTAAACAAAGAATAGTAGTAATAAGAATCAACACAAATGAAATCAACAGATTGAAAACAGCCTCAAAACACCACAAAGTTGGCTAAGAAAAATAAGTGCTCTATGTGCAGGGAAAGATATCAAGTTTAAGACCTAGTTAGTCCCTACCCTCAGGAAGCTTACTTTCTAGTACAGTGATGATGCCTATAGAGAGCTACAATTTAAAATATCACTTAAGTGTATAAGAGAATAACAAAACAAAGAACTTTGTGAGGTCTAAAGGAAGTTGTTACTGATGAACAATGTAAAAGAAATTACTTTATCCATAAATAAATCAAAAAAAAAAGGGGATGAAATATATACTGACCTGCAATGTAGAAGAGTACTTTAAACCACCCACATCTAAAGTATATAGTGGATGAAAACCCATATTACCCTGAGGAGAGGTAGACTATGGAATTAATCCATCAACAGGTTTATCTTGGGGAAGTACTACAAATGCACATAATAAATCAAGTCTGAAATTGAGGAAGGAAGGGAAATAGAAATAAATTGGTGCAGTGTTTTCAATACTCCTGAACTGCCCATCACAAATGTCACCACTTGTTTTTTAATACTAAGATTTTCCTAAGCATGTCACACAGATCTGAATCATGGAACACCACATTTTCAGAACAAGTAACAATTACAAATAACCCAAAAGGCAACTGAAGACAACAGGCTCGAGCATATTACTGATAACTATTTGAAACTAAGAAGGAGAATTATGTTACTGAAAATATATATGACCAGAAACAGGCATGGTCCCAGTCAAGTAGTAAAAAAATAAGCAACAAAAGATGGCCAATTTCAGTAATCCTTTGGTACTATCAAGATACTAGAAAATCAAAATGAAAACTTCCAGTAAGTTATATAGATTCTCTATGGGGAATTTACAGGAAAAAAGATCAAGAATCACAGTTGGCAATTTACCTCCAAATACTGATAAAATAAAAAATAGCTTTTCTTTACATAGCACTTTTTTAACAAAAGCTCTTTATAGGTACTTTTCATCTAATCCTCACCACAGCCCTCTGCAGTACGCTGCAAATATGATTGCTTCTTTTTTGAAGATGAAGAAACTGAGGCTCAATGAGATTAACTGACTTGCCCAAAGTCACAAAGCTCCTGACTCAACCCACTTTGTATAGGTTCCATTACACCATGATGCCCAATAGAAACTTGGATGAGATCACATGGTTCAAGTCCCTTTTCAAAACCTGGGTTGAAAAGTTTACAGGACACACATGAGAAATTCAAACAAAGGTTGGCATTTCTTACATATAAAAGATGTGGTATTTCCCTTCTGGATAAGAAGCTCTGTGGCGAGCACAAAACATCATCCTCCAACTCAGCTAAAAAACCTACTGAATTGCCAATAATGAAGATTCCTTAAGAAATGACACCCTGGGGGACAACTTTACTGGTATATTTTAGAGGATTTCTTTCAATGGCAAACTAAATACATGATGAAGTCTTTTCCTATTCTCAAATTCTTTGATTCTGAGGCTTTTCCATGATGTCCAAGATGAAAACGTGGCCCATCTCATTCACAAGCCTCTAAACTCAAGTAACTGGCTTTAATAAACACTCAGATACAAAGTCCAAAGAAGAGTAGGATTAACGTCCACTTCAGTTAAGATACATGAAAAAACTTTAAATACTATCATAAATCTATAGTCCTACAAAAGTAACACAATACAGTACAAACTGAATAAAGACTTGTATTAACTGAAACTTTCAAGTAACTGGAATTTCTACCCTCTCACTTTTAACAGAGTGCAGAAAATGACAATACCCTTTCCTTCACGAAAGTAAAACAAAAGCCATTCTACTAATCTCCTGCACTACCTACATGGAAACTTTGAGCCCTATGACAACAAGTGATCTTCACAATAATTTTTTATAAGTCTAAAGAAGATCCTAAAGAGCTTTCTGAATTATTTTGTTTTTTTTAATTGTATTTTTAAAGGCAAAAACGTAGACTGAATCTTCAATAAGGATAAAAACAAAACGTTTCACCATTCACCAGAATATTAAGTTAATTGAAATGTTGCTGTTTCAAGTCACTTGAGGAAGCAGGACCCAGGAGTAATCACTTAGGTGAAGTTGGGCAATGAAGATCTCATGATAAGGGTTTGGAAGGTCATAAGACATGGGATAAGGAAAAGAAACAAGGAGGTTATTATAGGGGTAGAAAGGAGCAGGGAGATTGGGGCTAGGGGAGAGATGACAGGTGCCCAGACGCGGACAGACACAAGTTGTATATAGGAAAAAAATAAGCAGGATAGTGTAAATGGAATAGGATTAAAGCTGTGTTATAATGAATAATGTCGCTCCAAAGACTAGATTACATTGACTAGCTAACTTAGGGTCAAGAAGATTTGAGAAGAGGAAAGGGAGCAGCAAGGAGGTCATTTACTGGTTGCATTTCTAGTCAGGAGCACTGAAAAGCAAGAAAAATGAGAAATCAGATTTACCTTCTGTAAGTACTAAGGGCTTTTTTCTTGCTTTTCTTCTATTTCTTGGACACTGTAAGAGGGGTAACTTAACAAAAAGGTAACATGTTATTTGGTTTGATTTTTTCCCTTTGTAAATTCTTCTTTCATATGAGACTATTTCTGTAGATAATTGAGCCCAACGGTGATATCTGAATAGTCTGGGAAAGGATATTCTGTTCACCCTTCAAAAGAAAGGGACCCTTGGCCTCTTCACTGAGACAAGAAGAATAGAAAGGATGCAAAGAACCTTGTTTACCTGTACCCACAAGGAAATAAGAACCCCAGGCCCAACCAAAGTCCTATGACTAACACAGAGCACACCTTTATTTAGTTAAGCTCAGACAGTGTGATGAGCAACAAATGGAAATAGAAATTGCTGCTGCACTGGTCCAGGGGCCTCAAAAATATTTTAAGGTAAGACAAATAAAACCTGAAGACAACGGAAGATAAGAAATGATATGCACGTCAGGTTTCACAGAATTTCTAGACTGGCTTTCCTCTTGTAACTTTGGTCAGACCCACATCCTCTAAGGGAAACTCTCAAGAAACCATACGATGAACAGTGAAAAAGAAAAGAATAGTGGAATAATTAGGTTTAAACATTACACTTCAAGCACAACTGAACAAAAAGACCTACCCTGCAGCCCTTCAGACCAGGCCAAGTCCATTGTGAGAAGGTCAGAACCTAGGGGATCAAGTGTCCTGGAGCTCTGAACACTAAAGTATCTTTACCACAGTATTCCTAGGAAAATATAAGACTATTTCAATTGCCAAAAATGCTCAAACTCGTATTTCATCTAATTCAATGTCTTTGAGAGGGCAAGAAAGAAGGTATGTAGTTTATGTACCACATAAGGATTAAAAAGGCCTTACAAAAACACGTGGCTGCCCTGTCTTATGCCACATACACCTTTGTCACTTTTTTAATCAGAGAATTCAACAAATGATTATATATACCGAGAGCAATACATTTTAAGCCCCTTGAGTTGGTCTGTCAATAAACACTTATTAAGCACCTATTATGTGCCAGGCACCGGGCTACGGGCTAGGGATACAAGACAAAAACAAAAACAAAAAAACCCCCAGTCCCTGCCCTGGAGGAGCCCACAGTCAGTTTTTTCATCCATAAAATAATCACTCCCTGCAAGTAACTAATATTACCCTAGGTAGATACAACATGTACCCAAATAAGGCAGATGAACATGCAAAACAAATAACAGTGTGCTACAAACTGAGAGAGAAACTCAGGTAGAAGGTGGTTACCTCAGCTTTCTTCTGAAGGAAGCTGGGGATTCTTTGAGATAGAGGTGAGGCCACAGGGATCAACAACAGATTTTTAAGTAGGAAGGTGGGTATGATCAGATCTGTGCTTTGAAACTAACAATCTGCTTTATGACAGACAGACTGGGGGCAGCTAGGTGGTGCAGTGGACAGAGCACTGGCCCTGGAGTCAGGAGGACCTGAGTTCAAATCCAGCCTCAGACACTTGACACTAACTAGCTGTATGACCTTGGGCAAGTCACTTAACCCCATTGCCCACAAAAAAAAAAAAAGGAAAAAAAAGACAGATTGGTAAAGAGAGGGTAGAATGAAGGTATGGAAGCTATTGTAATAATTCAGAGGCAAGCAAGTGATGGGGGCCTAAACTAAGGTAGAGGCTGAATAAGTGTAAATCAGAGTATAGACTAAAAAAATGTGATCATAATGAATGAGCTCCTGGTTGTATTGCTGTAGTCTCTAGGTTGGGATTTTATTTAATTTTTTTGACTCAATATTCAATAGTGATATTGGTCTATAGTCGTTCTGTGCTTTATCCTTCTCTGGTAGTTGTCAGAACTATATTTGTCCACTATTGATTAAGAAATGCAAATTAAACAATTCTGAGGTACCACCTCATAACTATTAGATTGGCGTATATGACAGAAAAGGAAAATGATAAATGTCGGAGAAGATGTGAGAAAACTGGAACACTAATGCATTGCTGGCAGAGCTGTGAAATGATCCAACCATTCTGGAGAATGATTTGGAACTATGTCCAAAGGGCAACCAAATTGTTCATACCCTTTGATCCAGCAATGCCACTACTAGGTCTGTATCCCAAGGAGATCATAAAAAAGGGAAAAGGACCCACATACACAAAAATATTTATAGCAGTTCTTTTTGTGGTGGCAAAGAAGTGGAAATTGAAGGGATGCCCATCAGTTAGGGAATGGCTGAACAAGCTGTGATATATGAATATAATTGAATACTATTGTGCTATAAGAAATGGTGAGCAGGCAGACTTCAGAAAAACCTGGAAAGACTTGTATGGACTGATGCTGAGTGAAGTGAGCAGAACCAGGAGAACAATGTAAACAGTAAAAGCCACATTGTGCAATGACTAACTTTCATAGACTTGGCTCTTCTCAGCAATGCAAGGATCTAAGACAACTCCAAAAGACTCATGATGGAAAACGCAGTCCATATCCAGAGAAAGAACTATGGAGTTTGAATGCAGACGGAAGCATAATATTTGCTCTCTTTTGTTGTTGTTGTTTTGTTTCTTCTTTCTTGTGGTTTGTCCCATTGGTTCTAATTCTTCTTTACAACATGACTAATGTGAAAATATGTTTAATATGAATGTATATATAGAGCCTATAATCAGATTGCACGCTGTTTTGGAGAGAGGGGAGGGGAAGGAGGAAGGGAAAGAAAATTAAAAACTCAAAAGCTTATAGGGGCAGCTAAGTGGTGCAGTGGATAGAGCTTCAGCCTTGGAGTCACGAGGAACCGAGTTCAAATCTAGCCTCAGACACCTGATACTAACTAGCTGTGTGACCCTGGGCAAGTCACTTAACCCCAGTTGCTTCACCAAAAAGCCAAAAAAAAAAAAGTCAATGTTGAAAACTAAAAATAAATAACTAAATTAGAATTTTAGAAATAAAATAAAAACAAATGCCTCTCCAATGTTAAAAAAAAAAAGGACTTTTATGAACTGATGTTGAATGAAGTGACCTGAACCAGGATAACACTGTACAATAGTAATAGCAATATTGTGTGATGACCAACTCTGACAGACTTAGCTCTTCTCAGCAATACAATGATCTTAGACAATTCTAAAAGACTCATGATGAAATGACTTGCTCCAAGTCCCACAGAACATCAAGCTTAGAGGTCACTGAATTTCACCCCCTCATTTTACAGATGAGGCAGATGATGGAAAATGCTATCCACATCCAGATAAAGAACTGTGGAGTCTGAATGCAGATCAAAGTATACTATTTTCACTTTTTTTGTTTTTTCCTTCTCATGGTTTTTCCTCTTTTGTTCTGATCCTTCTTTCACAATGTGACTAATGTGGAAATATGTTTAATAAGATTGTACAAGTATAATCTACATCAGACTGCTTGCCATCTTGAGGGGAAGGGAGGGAGAAAAAAATTTGGAACTCAAAATCTTATAAAAGTGAATGCTGAAAACAAAAAAAAACAATATTTTTTTTTAATTTTAAAAAGAGCTATATTTGTCTCACAGAAAGATTCTGGTAGGTTGCTTTCTTTCTCAGTGTTTGAGAATAATTTCTGTAGTATTAGTATTAAAAGTATGATAGAATTCTCCTAGAAATACAGTAAGACCAAGAGTTTTTTTCTTTGGTAGTTCCTTTATAGATAGTTCTGTTTCTTTTTCTGAGATGGATTATTCAAGATCTCTATTTGAAGTTCTGTCAATCTGGTTAGTTTATATTTCAAGATATTCCTTTATTTATTCTGTATTTTAGTTTTGTTAGTACATACCTGTGCACTAGAAAATTCTGATATTTTTTAATTCTGGTTTTGTTGTGATTTTACCTTAAATTATTTTGTTATCAATTTAGTTAGTCTTTTCTAAGAAGAAACTTTCATATGTTATTTCCTACAGTCATTTTGGCTTACAGTTGATCTATTTCTCCTCTAATTTTGCTGTGTTCATTAAATTCACAATAAAAATATATTTTTTTAAAACACCACACATAGAGAGGGGCTTTCTTTGACTTTGGAAAAGTCCAATCAAAGCAGTAGTAATAGCCTGAAAAAGGACTAAGGGGAGGTCTCAAGAAGGATGAAGAAGAGGTTTAGGCAGGGTGAATCACCTCTCCCCTAGGAGGAGAGAAATTAAATGAGAGGTTATAGGATCTCCTAAATTTCTGATACTCTAAGGATTGAGGAAGAATGAGCTGGTAATTAAGTCCCTGTGTACTGAACAGAATTTATATTCCCCACCAGTTCCAGAATCTCATGCCAAAATGGCAGGGAATGAGATACATCCAAGGGATAACCTATTTGTGACACTAGCACTCAGCTCTAAATTTCTGAAAATTCAGAAAACCTCCACAGTCAATATATTAGGTACTCAGTGATCAGTATCTAGGAGAATCATGAGTACGCTTCAGAACAAGTCACTTCCTTCCCCTGTGCTAAGGGGATAAGGCCTGCGATGTTCTGAGTACTCTTTCAAGTAAGTGTTTTCCTGCCCTCCATATCTAGATGCTAAGCCTGGAGATGGCTTAGAATTTACTTCAAAGTAGGCCCTCTACCTAGATCAGGGGTTCTTAAACTGGCATCTAAGAACTTAGTGATTTTTATTTAATATTTTGGTAACTATGTTTCAATGTAAATGATTAGTTTCCTTGTAATCATATTTATTTTATGCATTTAAAAACGATATTCTGAAAATAGGTCTACAGAATTCTCCGACTCCAAAAAAGACCTACGATACAAAAAAAAATTATAAAACCCACCTGGTTTAGATCAGCGCTTCTTAAACTGTGGGTCACAACCCCATATGGGATCATGAAAAATTTGGCCATAGTAAAAGGTTTCTGAACGCACAATGACCAAAAATTAATTAAAAATCAAACACATATTGCATCCGAGATGTTTCTGGCAGTGCTTGCCCATGGTGGATTCCACAACTTCACTGCACCCTTGGTTCTGAATACAAAGCATGCACACTTTGCACTGCACATGCCATCATGCCACGAAATGCCAACAAATGCTGCTGAAACACAAAAAGGGGCCATGGGTGGAAAAAGTTTAAGAAGCACTAATCTGGATGATCTTTAAGGTCCATTTCTGCTCTATCATTCTATGTTCTACGAATTTAGCACCCTACAACTTAATTAGGCATTTTTCCTACTATTCAGATGTAGTTTATATGAAATGCGAAAAAATACTATCTACTTTTCATACCATATTCATTCCTATTTCTATGCTAATAGTCTCATACATAATGCCCTCCATTTCACATAGGCTAAACTTACTTATCTTTCTGGTCCAGTTCAAGTCCCAACTTCTTCAGAAAGTCTACTCCAACTCCTCAATGACCTATCTCTTCTCTTAACAGTTATTATTACAGTCTAGAACCAAGGCATACCTAAATGAAACAATGAGATAACCTATTTTCAGTGTTCTGTCTCAAAATAATTTACTATCTCATCTGTGAGGAGGTTATAAGAAAAAGCCCAGAGAGGCTAGGATATCCCAGGTTACATATAGCCATGATAAGACAAACATAATATATGCTTGCTATAAAGCAAATAGACCAGAAAAAAGGACACCTTGGGCTAGCCTGGCCTGGAGATACCAAACCCTGACTCTTCCTGAAAACACCACAGGCAGCAACTGAAATGGACCAGTGGGCAAGAACCAAGTTCCCACAATCCTCTCTGCTTCCACATGCCAGTGTGCTCTCCTACCACTAAAGGTACGAGCACCTAACTCCCTGCCACAGAAACAGCTAAACAACTTGAATGTAAGCTCCCTGAGAGTAGACACCATGACTTCATTATTTTGTATCCTCAACAGTAACTTGAGCATAGTAGGTACACAATAAGAGTGTTAAATGAATTTGAACTAACAGATATGACCCTGGAAGTACACAATCTACGATACACATGCCACTTGACTGAAGTTAATGTTCTGCCATCTTCTACTACATACTTCACACAGTCCTCTATCCTTCCTTTTCCACTTCTTCCTTATTTTCTTCCCTTTTTTCTTTCTCTTCTACTTTGGTCTTCGGGCTATCAGTAACACTTCTTTCTTAGTTGACCCTCTTGGCACATAGGTCAAAGAAGCTGCTGGTCCATGACATCACATCATTTCTCCTGTTCCCTTTTCTACCTTTTTCTTGTCTTAAAAATTGATCTTGGCTTTCAGCATCCAGACTAAACCATTGTACTAAACCAGTGTGCCAGTATGCTGCAAAATACTGATATAATGAATTTGAATAATAACAGGCAGAAAAAGGTAATACCTTAGAGATAGATTTGGTATAGTATACCTTCAATTTAGAACCTCATTTGAGTAGCTAATGTAGTCGTCAGAGACATTAGCCTAATTTTTGCCAAGAGAGTCTGGCAACACAAAGGTACTAAAAGATGGGCACTGAGGACTTAGCTCATTTCAGACAGAGAGTGCAAAGAATGAAATTAGCAAATGCTACACTTATGGTGCAGAGAAAAGCAAATCCCTATCCCCCTAAAATTAATCACCAACCAAATTTAAAATGAATACTACATGAATGACTGAGAAATCTGACGTGCACAGAGTTTACCCACTCTGGGGCCCCTTGGCCATAAAGAAGTACCCTATAAGAAGGTATTTTTAGAATACAATAAAGTCAGTTTCAAAAGGCATCCATAAAATGCAGACCACAGCTTGTCAGTTCAAGTGCCCTTTACACTGTAAGCCTGGGACACTTCTAGAAATAGCTTGAAGGTCAATCAGACAGTCAAAAAAAAAAAAGCCACAGAGCCAAATCCTGAGGAGGTAGAGATAAAGGAGTCTAGAGGGATCAAAAGTACCCACTATGGTCCACCAATCTTGGAGGAGCGCTCTCTCAAAAAAGGGTCACTGTCCATTGGGGTATTATATTTTTTAAGGGCTAGGACACTCTGATTAGGTAATTGACTGTTTTCTCAATAATGGTTATAATACTAATAGCAAGACTCCTCTAAATGAGCCTTCTAAGTACACAGAACATTTTCCTACCCAGTCATTAGCATGGCTCTGCCTCAGGGTACAATTCAGCTAGGTAGGACAATGGATAGTGCCCTGAGCCTGGAGTCAGGAAGACCCATCCTTCCTGAGTTCAAATCTGGCCTCAGACATTTACTAACTGTGTGACCCTGGACAAGTCACTTAACCCCGTTTGCCTCAGCTCCTCATCTGTAAAATGATCTAGAGAAGGAAATGGCAAACCACTCCAGTATCTCTGCCAGAAAAACCCCAAATGAGGTCACAAAGAGTCAGACACGACTGAAAAAGACCGACCAATAATGTAAATCCTTATCCTAACACATTTGCACAACCCAAGAAGTTCCCAACCTATAAATATCAGCATTTACTAAAGGAAATAGCATTTTTTTATGGGACATGGGTGTATTCTAATGACAAAGAGGTTAAAAAATCTTTTGGATTACAGAAAATCTGTTTTAGGACTCTATTCATAAATGTATTTGCTCACATATTCCAGCCCTTCCCTAACTCTGGTTAGATAGAGATAGAGATAGAAGTTAGATAAAGATAGAACTGGTTGGTAGGGGGCAGGAGAGGGGTGAGGGGTGGGGAATGAGGGATGGAGTAGTGGGGGTGGTAGGGGAATGAACTGCAATTGAAACACAGATCATCAACTCAAAGTAGTATTTTTGAGAACTAATCTCAGAGAGGGTCAATGTCATGGGGAGCCATCATTGTACACCACTGTCCTGGACACTATCTGGATTAACAAAATTTAGGAAAAAATTGAATGACTACACCCAAAAGAAGGGTTGTCTCCATAGGAAAACTAGGAAAAAATGGTCCCATGATGATGTTAGTTCAATAAGATTCTATCATGGAAGCTCATGAAATTCAAGATGCAAGAGGTTGTTCTCCCTATAGTCATGTCTTAAAATGTCTCAGATAGCAAGAATCCTTAATTTGTGAGTGGAGACAGATTAAGTAACTTTACATGTCTCTGTTCTCTAACTCTTCTAGGAAACAAAATAACTTTGAGGGTTAGGGAAAAAGGCAAAGAAGAGAGGACAGAAGTTGTTGGTTTCTACTGTAGGACCAGATCTAGCTCAGATCCCACACTTCCTCACCACATTACAAGAGGACTGAATCTCTAAGTGGCTGGCCTGGTTTAGGAGGCCATACTACTGCCTCAGTAACAACAGGAACCTCAGCACTATGACACTGAATCATCCCTAAGTTGGTAACTTCCCCACTCAGAAGCATATCTTCCAAAATAATAAATCAGTTGTTCTCTTCAATTTAAAAAATCTATGCCCCTTCTGCTCCCCCCCCCCAAAAAGGCTATTATCATGTATCCTAAATGTTCTGCAATGAAAGTTGAGCTCTGGTATAATTAGGGCAGAATCTGAACTGTACCCTGAGGCAGAGCCATGCTAAGAACTGGGCAGGAAAAAGTTCTGTATACTTAAAAGGCTCATTTAAGTGAATGTGAAAACTCAGCTGTGAATAATGCATGCAAGACCTGCAGTAGAGACACTTCCTTCCAGCCAGCCAAGAGTCTGGCTCCAGAGGCAGATGGCCAAACCACTGGCAGTTTTGTGCTCTAAGATGATTGCCTCCTTGTGTCTACCCTCAAGCAGGGTAGACTGATAAATACACCAACCTGGGAAGAAGAAAAACAGATAAGGTAAGAGTCAGGAAAGGGGCTGGGAGGGGGGAAGGGAAGAAATGTATACAAGCAGCATTACCTGGGACGTTTCCAGTCCCCAGGCAAGGTAAACATTTCTGTTTAAAAAAAAGAAAAACAGCAGTGTAATTTCTCTCAGTGGAGGAAAAGAAGCCTCAAACATATAAAGTTACTCATTCAGAAAAGACAGATGATATTTCTAAGTAGAATGATACCAAACCATCTGCAAAAGGTTTATACATCCATCAGCCCAAGTGGTTGCACACAGTACAGCTGGGGAAAGGAAAGGGAACCAGAAAAGAGTGAGGAGAAAGGGGAGAAGCTTTCAGTTAGTAGACCTATTTGCTCCCAGAATATTCATTATTTTTAATGACCAGAGGCTCAGAGAAGGGTAACCAGTCAAGCCTCTAGCTGTTCTGCACAAATCAAGCACAGGGAGCTTTTTCAGAGAGAAATCGCCAAAGCCCACCCCAACTCAACATTAAGAGTTCTGTCAGAGCTCCACACAGATGGGATTGCACAGCTGATATTCAGTTCCATTTTGAATGTACACACACAAATGCACACATGCACACACACTTTTAAGTCATAAGGAAGAAATGATAGCTCACTAGTCTTGTGCTTAAAATAATCTCTGGAGAAATACGGTTTATGAACTCACTGTAATACAATACATAATTCAGAGCCCAGCCATTTGTCACACTATTGAGTAATCCATATGCATCCTTAGAGCTTGACAATAAAACTTATAAATCAATAGCAAAAAAGCAGCATACCACAGCTACAGAGTTAAGATACAAAAAACATTTTTAGCATTGATTTTTTTTTTTATTTTGGGGGGAGAGAGAGGACTTTAAAAATAGCCTTGCGAGGGTAAACACTTGCAAGGGATTTAAGTGCTGGAATAGAAGAGACTTTAGGCTTCCTTTATATATTCCCTTGAGAGTAGTTTTCATTGTAAAGTTTCACATTGTCCCCATGACAATAACGGTTGTCTCCTACAGACCCTGCTATTAGTGTAACAGGGATGTCCACATCAATCAAAAAAAAAAAAAAACAAACAAACACAAAGTACATTTACCTTCTGAGCTCAAGGGGAGCCAGCAAAACACCTGCTTTGTGCAAGAGAGGGTCTTAAAGGAGGAAAGAAAATAAATTATTTCAAGATTGTGTTTGCACTTACTTTTCTTCCTCCTGGATGATCAAACAGTGAGTAAAAGGGGAGGCATCACCACCCACAAACCTACTGCCATAAGTGATTTGTGTTTGACAGAGAGATGAAACAGGCAGGATTTTGTTTATGTTCTAAGAAAACTAGACAGTAACCCTGATCACTCAGCATCTATTGTTAGACATAATGCCATATGAGATATTCCCTCCACTTTTCTTAAGCAGGGGGAACAGTCAAGTCCTGGAGTGTGAATCTATATTGTCATCTACCCCAATTATCTGGATAAAGAGGAATGCAACTCCATACTGTTAACACACAGGCAACTTTGTAGGCCCCTTAAATGGAGCGATATTTCTTTGGCACCGAAATACACACATGAGACAGGTTAGAACCTGCTTCACATGGAGACTCTGCTCACTTCAGACCATGTACCCAGGCATCTAAAACTCCACTGAGTAGTGACAACTGAACACGCTAAACATGTCATGTAACTGAATAGGACCCTATCCTTAAAAGACCAGCAAATAAATTCTGTTCTGTTTCCTTCTTTGCTGACAAAGACTGAACCATTTTCTATCTGCTAGTTCTCTTTGTTTTCCTAATGACTAATGGAATATTATATTATCTATCTATACATACATATATTCACATATACTGTATGTTACTATATATCAAATACAATATTGTGTGTGTGTATTATATGTTATGCTAATATGCAACCAGGACATTCATTTCTCTTACTGAAAGTTGCCTCCCCAACCTGAGGGGACTTGACTGACTGCCTGGGATCTCATTTAGGACTGAACCAAGCAAGCAACAAGCGTGAAGGTAGAGTGAGCAAATCCCCAGGTTTTAGTTAAATGAGATAGCTTCCGCCCAGGGGGCACTGTCAGGAAATTCAAAACTGGGGAGCAGAGAACATGATCTATATAAAGACCCCCTAGCAGTTCTTTTCCCTGTCACTTCCAAAAACATTCACAGAAAATCAGCACAATCTTAAGACCTCCATCAGAATACAAAGGCTCATCCAGATGCTGATGACTATGTCAATCTATAAGGAGAGCTGAGACTCAACTGTTCATGCAACAGAACAAGTATGTTGAGGGACAAGAAAGTGAGAGATCGGTTGAGAAAAATGGTCATGCAGAAGAATCCTCGATTTGTTTTTAATACTTCTGATAAGATCATTCAGTTCCAAAGACCTGATTTCCCCCAAATCCCCTCTCTAGTGATGCCAATGAGTTTTTCCTATTGTTCTAACTTGAACAACACAAAATGTGCCTGGAAGAACCAAGTTTTGGAAGTCATTTTTTTTGATGCTGGCAGAACTGAAAAAAATATTCCACCTAATCACACACAGAGGAATCACCTATCCTTGCCAAGTGCCACTCTACTGTAGGTAAAAGATCATTTATTTCAACTAGAGCTAGCAAAGCATGAAGGAGAAAGAGCTTAAAAGTCCATTTTATTCTGATTACAACAATGACACTCATCCCCTAAGTCAAGGATGGAGAACCTGTGGCCTCGAGGCCACATGTGGCCCTCTAGGTTCTCAAGTGCAGCTCCTTGACTGAATCCAAACTTCACAGAACAAATTCCCTTCATAAAAGGATTTGTTCTATAAAACTTAGACTCAGTCAAAAGGCCACACCTAAGGACCTAGAAGGCCAAGTGTGGCCTTGAGGCCACAGGTTCCCCACCCCTGCTCTAAGTAATATCCATGACCAGAGCCAGCCTAGAACAAAATTATGAAGTAAGTAAAGTTTGTCTTTGGTGTTCCCACTTCAGTTCGTCTAATCCCATAGCATAAAAAAATCTGAATGTCCACCTCGCTACTCTAAGCCAGTCACTTCCCATAAAAAAGACAAAACCTGATCCTTTCCTAATTCCTTCATGATCCAAGGAGTCAAAGAGCTAATAGGCAAAAGCACTAAAAAGAAGGACTTCTGGACAGTGTTTAATTTTGTCATTCTTGTGACAACAGATGATTGCAGTTTAACTTTCCAGTAAGTACCCTTAATGTTTCTTTAGGCAATCACAGACCAGTGAAGGAAAAAAATGAGAGCAGACAGGCTAGCCTTGGATTTCCTTCAACAAGGAACCATCCTTGTCCATAAATCTGCGGACTACGCACCAAGAGACATAAAATTCTTCAGAGTCACTCAAAAGAATTCTAAGAGAAACCCACCTCCCACTCCCATTTGGCTATCCTACAAAATGCAACTTACACTGCTCTACTGGGTTTATCTGAATGGTTTTTATGAGATGTGAACCCCAATTTGTTTATTACAAACAAAATTGGGGTATATGTATCCATGATTTAATTTCTCTCAAGCTGGCTTGTCACACATCGCATGGGAGTTCAGTCCAAAACTGGGCCCCCTAATGGCCCCTAAGGGGGCCCATTCAGAACTGGCTCCAAAGGGATTTTGGGGTACAGCATTATATACCCTTTCAACAGGGGCTCATATCAACCAGCCACCATTCCAGACCACTCCCAGCCTCTGTCTATCTGGGTAGTAGTATCTGTCTCCACCCAAGCCTGAGTAGGATAAAATCAATTCAGGTTTAGAGTTTGACCAGGATAAGAAGATTCCATGCAGATTACCAAGAGAAATCATTTTTCACATTCCCCCATCTGATTCTAATGAGAGGCATAGCCTTCTTAATCACTAACATATGGTCAACCCTTCATCAAGGAGTTTTGGGGACTTATAACAATATGGGAGAGGGGAGGGAGAAACTGATCGATGCATTGACAAATCAAAGTACAGAAACAGAGACCCAAAGGGAAAAAGTAATGATAAATTGTCCATTTAAGGCTTCAGAAGTGTACTCTCATACAGCTGTCCGGTGTTCAGGACCTCATCTGGTGAAGTTTCCTGGTTGAAGTGTTGCCAAGCGATCTCCAGCAGACTGTCTTCTTAAAATTTCTCGTAGAGAGAGAGATCCTCTTTCTTTGTTAAAATTTCCTACAAAATTGATCTTAACACAATTTTAAATTACCTTGCCAGTAACCAGGTCAAATAATAAAAGTTAACTCAACACTTATGTCTCTATTATTCTAAGATCAAAATTGGAACCTTGGCGAATTGTCATGTTTAAGAAATTCAAATCAGAAAAGTAAGAAAAATTAGAACCCAGTTTTTATACTTTGCATTAATTCCAGTTTTTATATTTTGTATTAATTCATTATTCATTCCCCCACAAGATTCCACTAAGGAATTGATAATAGACTACAATACATACATAAATACATTGAGTAACAAATTTTAAAACAGCACCTATCAAGTAATAAAACAATTCCAAATTCTAATCATGTACAAATAAATAACCCTTAATTAAAGTGGATGCTTCTTTTAAGGAATTTACAAGATAGACCACAAACCATTCTTCTTTTAACATTAACTAATTGTAACAAACTGAAATAGGTGAGATATTAACTAAGTAACAGAATAATAGTCTGGTTTCACAAGCCCTTGGCCTAATTATCCCCATACCATTATGAGGAATTAAAGGACCCTAACTTATATGGGAATAATCTAGTAACACATGTCAAGGCTAAATACTTAATTGTAAAATTCTAGGCCAAATAGCTCAATCTTATACTTGCATCTCACTATAATAACCTCAGATGTCCCACTATCAATCTATTATTTAATAGATTTAATATTGTGCTTACAAAACTTTTGATTATAGAAATTTGCCATAAAAGAATAGGGACATGGGGCAACTAGGTGGCGCAGTGGATAGAGCACCGGCCCTGGAGCCAGGAGGACCTGAGTTAAAATCTGACCTCAGACACTAACTGTGTGAACCTGGGCAAGTCACTTAACCCCAATGCCTAGCCAAAAAAAAAAAAAAGAATAGGGACATAACTAAAGTAAGGGAACAACATTTCCCTAACTTCATGTCAATTCCAGGCAGAAGTTATGTAATAGCCAACTGCAATGAACCAGGCTTCAAGTCTGCCAGGTGTCACAATGGGTAAATTGAGTCAGGAGAATCCTACTTCAGCTCATACAGAATAGTCGTTCTCCTGACCTTCCCATGAGAACACGTTGTGTAGTTAACCCCCAATAGGGCTGCTGGGATCATGGATCACTAGCTCACCTTGATAACCATACCTGGAGTTAGAATAAAGTCAGTTAGCAGTCCCATAAGGTCTTGAACAGCAAGTTCCATAATCAGGGTTTCAGATGTGACTATGATCTCACATTAGTTAGGGAACATCTTTAAAGTAAGCTTTAAGTAGTTTATGAATTCCTACATATGTTTTAGTTCCTGATTAAATAACATCATGAGTAAAATCAAATTTAAGTTCAAACACTAATTTTAATCCTTGCTCGGCCATGGAATGAATTCAAATCAAAATAGCAAGATTCTTCCCACTTACAGCTCATTACAGTAATTGCTTTAGTATTAATACCTCTGATGCTACTCCCATTGAGCTGCTGACTCTGACTGTTTCTCAGAAAGCACCCATTAAGGCCAGTCCAAAGACACAACAAACCTAGGAAATTCAAATCTAGAAAAACAAACTCAAAATTCACAATAGGTTTGGACACAATTGTTATCAATATCAAACTATTACTGCAACAAATTAACTTGCAAATTGAAATCTAGTAGGCCTTCTAAAAACCACACAAAAGATTTTGCAAAACACTTCTTAATAAAAGTATTTCCCTTTCTTAAAAACAGCTTACAATTTATCCTGTTTCTATAACAAACTAAATTAATTACAAAGATTTTACAAGACCCTTTCTTTGCATAATTACCAAGTTTCCTTTCACAAAAAAGACTTTTATGAATATTTGATTTAAACAATAACTCCAAATAGCTTAGTTAACAATCTTAATTTTTAAAAGTGAGAACCAAATAATTTTAACTGAAACTTCCTTTTAAATGTAGACAAAACTTAGAAGTTTATGATTTCTTAAATGACAGTATTTCAAAATGTTACAGCACATGGTCAGATAGAATAACCTAACTTCCTAACCCATCCATTTTTTTCCTCTGACAGTATAATTCTTAATCTGACATCATCTAGATTATAAGAGAAATGGCTTTTCTAACAACACAGGTGATACAATTGTTTGCCAAATTGCATAATTTAGAAATGTAACAATACCCTACCATTATAATGTGTTTAAAACTTGTAACATCCCATTATCAATTTAGGTAAATGCATTTCTAAATCACCTTGCACAGATAATCATTCATCTCATCATAAAAACGTTGAAACTACAACCTGAAACCACCTTATATATTTTCATAATAGTTAAGATTTCAAATGAAAAATCTGTTCTCATAGTAAATATGAGTATTATTATTACTTGCTTATAACCAAACATATTTCATTAAATATTAACAGTTTTTTAAAAAAAAATTGTCACACCCTTTTTTTAAAGTCCAAATTCATATGCAACAAAATCCAGATTAAAAATTGAGAAATACAGTACTAACACAAATCATAAACTTCAACTGACATCAACTGCATTTTCAGATTATCACATATAGAAATTATTGGTCTTATTAGTTTTGGTATTTTAAAACTACTTCAAAGTTATCAGGTATGGAACAATTACATTAAATTAGAGAGATAATAACAATGTCATGTCTAGCATAAGCCATTCATTTAATAATCATGTGATCCTCACAACATCCCTGGGAAGTGGGTTCCACTATTATCCCTTTACAGAACAGTAAACTGAAGTAAATAGACTTAAATCAAATCAAATCTGGATTTATAATCGCTAACGATAAACATTAAAAAAAAATTTTTTAATCCAATACTCTTGGCCCTTTAAAAGGAAATATTATCCACAAATTTATATATTCCTTTAAAAAGACACATGGTGGTAATTCCCAGCTCTGAATAACATTTTTTTTCCTCTCTACTTCCTTAAGAGAGGTGAAAAGTCTCCTTTTTGAGGCTTATCAGATAAAAACTATCCTAAGCATTTCATCCTCCTGGGAGTTTCAAGCTGATGCATAAGAATCACCTGTAATCATTCAGGTTAGCGAAGAGTTTGGCTCAGACAAAGAGACCTAAGCAATTTGAATCAAGGTTGACAGGTTGTGGTCAGTTTCCCCAAGGCATAAAACCTCCAGAGTTCCAATAATTAATTGAACAGTACAAGTAAACATCTCAAAATTTTATGTAATAATCGCAAATTACAATATCTTTACCATAGCCAATATTTATATAAAGTTAGATTTAATAAGGCCTTTCTATAGGTTTATCCTGAAAGGCAGGTAGACATAATTTCTTCTATAATTTTATTGGTTTTCAAATCAAGCTACTAAATTTTATTTTCAAACCTAACTTAAAACAAAATCAAACTTCCTCACACCTTCTCAACATGCTTAAACCATCTGAAGATGGCACAAAGGCACCCAGGACAACTATCCAAGGATGGGAGGTGCTTAGAGCATATGGGCTTACTTCGGACCCCCTCATCCCCATCTGTTCCCAAACCATTTTTTCCTACCCATCATATTTTCACTCAAACCTTTATTCCTCTTTTCTAATCTTTCAAACTCATTACTCAGACACACTAGCTCCACTTTTCCATTACATCTAAAATAAATTTAAAAAACTATGCTTACCTCACTTTTTGTCCTGTTTCTCTTCACCCTGTTAGAATCTGGAGAAAATTACTGCCTAACAACTTATAAATCAAGAGAGCTGTATTCCTTCCACACCTTTCACAAACAGCTTTTATAATGTTAATGCTTAAAAGACAGAAAAACCCTTATTTTTGCAGTTTTAAACACATTACTGTGATATCAGATACACTGGCAGGAGGGGGAACAAAGACAGCTTTCTATAGCTTTGGGATCCTATTAAACCTGAATTCAAACCCTTAGCTTTTCCCTCTCTCAGACTTTGCTATCTCAGCTGTATGTTCTAGATCCTTAACAGTAAAGGCTGCTTGCTGCTCTGATTTCCCCTTCCACTAACTTCTGGGAGAGTCTTTCCCTGATTTTTTATTCCATTACTCATTATCTAACTTTATTCTGTTATCCCAACTCAGCCAGTGTTGGGATTCCCCCCACTCCCCCCCAAAAAAAGAATCTTAATCTCCCACTAAAAGCCTAAGGTGGGAGGATTTTCCCAATGTTCTCTCTCTAATCACAGACCTTCATTTTAAATCTTTCACCACAAACATGAAACATTTTACAAACACACAGAGACAGAAACAGCTTGACAACACAAAGTGAGCACAAATCTAATTTTCTTGTTGGCTTTTTAGGCTTATTTTAAGATAAACTAATTTAGTCTTCAACCAATTCAGATTACAATACAATTTATCAGTCAAAACTCAGAGTTATCATATGCCAATTTACTCTGACTGACTTCTAGCCAATTACAGAAGATATCCATCAGAAGAGATTTTTTTTTTAGGTCCCCGACCCCAGACCCACTTGGAGAAAAAAGAAAACAGACTACAACCTAAAAAAGGGAGGACTGACAGATAAGGAACAGGTTTTTGGGATAGGACTTATCCACCCTTCAGAGCTGGGACTTCAGGGAAAAAGTCCTGTGGACACCCAGACACCAGCACTACTGGGGTGAAAAAGAGCGTACTCTAAGAAGCCAAGTCCAAATCCGAGTCACAGCACCATTAATGTGAACCCCAATTTATCTATTACAAACAAAATTGGGGTACATGTGTCCATGGTTTAATTTCTCTCAAGTTGGCTTGACATGCATTACATGGGAGTTTAGTCTAAAACTGGGCCCCCCCAAGGGAGCCAGTTCAGAACTGGCTCCAAAGGGATTTTGGGGTACAGCATTATATACCCTTTCAACAGAGGCTCAAATCAACCAGC
Source organism: Vombatus ursinus (assembly GCF_900497805.2). Taxonomy (NCBI): domain Eukaryota; kingdom Metazoa; phylum Chordata; class Mammalia; order Diprotodontia; family Vombatidae; genus Vombatus; species Vombatus ursinus. The sequence continues at coordinate 3,633,002 of NW_020951350.1, forward strand.
CATCATTCCAGACCACTCCTAGCCTCTGTCTATCTGGGCAGTAGTATATGTCTTCACCCAAACATGAGTAGGATAAAAATCAATTCAAGTTTGGGTTGAGTTTGACCAGGATAAGAAGATTCCATGCAATCTCATTATCAGTGATGTCCTTCTGAAGAACTTTGAAGCAGAAGGCTGGCAGGGCGTAGTTCTGAGCCTCCAAGACACAGATTACTAAGAGAAATCATTTTTCACAGAGATAACCCTTTAGATGCTTTAGGCACCCTTCACCTCTAGGTGGATAAAGAATTACATTATTAATTCAGTCACATTCTGCTGGTTTCCCTTAAAATCCCCAGCATTCTCTACCTAAGCAATTGAAAGCTATATAAAGAAGGATCTGACCCAAGGATACTTTACTCAATGAGCTTCCTTCCTCTCAGAGTGGCTACCACTGGACTGAGGGACAACCCTACTGGGGCCTATTCCATGATCATTCATTTTTCTTCCTTTGTAGCACTAGGCAAGGTCCGAATCCACTTTATGCCAACAGTTTGACTATGTAAAAGAAGGAAGATGGTATAGAAATTAATGAGATAGGGTCTGCATTGCATTTAGAATTTTAATCAGGCCAAAGACCCTCTATAAATATGGCATATTATTATTCCATAAAAAAAAAAAACTACTTCTGCCTACATAAACTAATTATGGTCAAACATAATCAAATCTTCAAACTTTTTAATCTAGAAAAATGGTTCCCTTAGTTCACAAACAATTGAAAAATACAAGCAATAAAGAGACTGCTCTGTCAACTAAGGAAATTAAAATACAATTGGATTCTTATTTGCCAAAATCAATGTATTATGTGAAATAAGACAAGATTAACAACCTATTAGTTTATGAACAATAACAAAATACCAATTTGAACAAAAGAAAGACAATCAGTTTGATTACAACTCAAAAGACAAAAGGTTCTTACAAACCACTACACAATTCAAAGCCTTTACCTACATTGACCTTCTCTAGGTCAATGCCATCTGGGTGCCAAGTCTACTCTGGTCATCTGTATCCACCAGCCTTGAGAGCCCCATTTTCAGAGAATAGGAGAAAACTGAAGGAACTTCCAAAACAGCTTCCCCGACCTCTAATAATCCCATCACCACAAACCCCTGCCCAGACAGAATAAAGGAGACTGCTTTCACTAATACCCAAGACTCCCATTGGAAGGACTGAAGACAGGCCAATGTTGTACAGTCCCTTGGTAACCCTTTTATCATCTTTAGTAGATTCCCTAACACCATTCTACAGTGACTCAAAATCATCTCCATTTTCAAATTCCCTAATCCCTCACCACAGATAACAAAAGATAATTAAATGCAACTTGGTGGTACAGAGGCAATTAGCAGGAGCAGTGGATCTGAAGTCAAGATGACTTGGGATCAAATCCTGCATCAGACACTTAGCAGCTGTGTGATCCTAGACAAATCATTTAACCTCTATCTGACTCAATGGAAATAATGACAACACCTATCTCTCAGAGCTGATTTAAGGATCCAATGAGATAATACTTGTAAAGAGCTTAGCACAGTGCCTGGCAAATAGTAAGTGCTTAATGAAAGCTTTGTTCTCTTTGCCTCTCCCCTCCCTTACCTAGACAAGTTACCTGCCCAAGAACACATACCAGGAGTAGAATCACTTGGCCTCCTTGGGCATCAGCTATGTTATCTGAGTAATGAAAGAGTTGGTCGAGATATCCACGGAGTCTCTTCCTATCACATTATTCTCTATTACTTGAGGCAATAACCACCTGGGGCTACACAAGTTATATTCCAGCACAGAATAAGTGAACTAACTAATCCTTGTCTGGAACATGTAGCACCATATTCGACTCCCCCAAACTGCTTGTTGAGATGTCAATGTGGTATAGTAGAAAACAGTCAAGAGACCTGATTTCTAAAACCTGCTCTACCACTGACTTGCCATGGCTCTCTGGGTCTCAGTTAATGAAGAGTTTGCAATAGACAAATGGTCAAAGGATATGAATAAATGAATGAATGAGGAAAAGGCATTTATTAAGCGACATGCTATGTACTTTGCTCATCACTACAGAAACAAATACAAAAAGCAAGACAGTACTGGCTTTTAAGAAATTCACATTCTAATAAGGAGAGACAACTTGTAGATTTCAACTGCAAGCCAGATGAAAAGGCTCCATGGTCCTTAGGGTGCATAAGATAACAATAGATGATAGTAATACTTAATTCAACCAGGTCTGGAAAACAATTTGGAATCATGAAAGAAAAGTTACTAAATTATTCATATACTCTTTGACCCAGTGATGCCACTACTGGACTTAAACCCTGAGGAAAGTTACTAACAGCGACAAAATTCCCACATATAACAATATTCAAAGAATCATTTTTTTTCTAGCAACCATAAGCTAGATATAAAATGTCTGCCTGATTTAATTCAACAAGCATTTTTAAGAACCTACGATGTCACATTTTTAAAAGAACCTATTACTCTGCATTCCCCAACTGATAAATGGTCAAAGGATATGAACAGGCAGTTTTCAGAGGAAGAAATTAAAGTCATCTATGATCATTTGAAAAAAATGTTCTAAATCACTACTGATTAGAGAAATGCCAATTAAAACAACTCTGAGAAATGCAAATTAAAAAAAAAACCTCACACCTATCAGATTGGCTAATATGACAAAAAAGGAAAATGATAAATGCTGGAGAAGATGTGGGAAAATTGGAATACTAATGCATTGTTGGTGGAGTTGTGAACTGATCCAAGCATTCTGGAGAGCAATATAGAACTATGCCCAAAGGGCAACCAAACTGTGCATACCCTTTGATCCAGAAACACCACTACTAGGTCTGTATCCCAAAGAGATCATAAAAAAGAGAAAAGGACCCACATTTACAAAAATACTTAGAGCAATGATTTTTGTAGTGACAAAGAACTGGAAATTTAGGGGATACCCATCAATTGGGGAATGGCTGAACAAGTTGTGATATATGAATGTAACAGAATACTATTGTGCTACAAGAAATGGTGAGCAGGTAGACTTCAGAAAAACCTGGAAAGACTTGTATGGACTAATGCTGAGTGAAGTGAGCAGAACCAGGAGAACATTGTACACAGCAACAGCAACATTGTGCGATGACTGATCTAAGACAATTCCAAAACTCATGATGGAAAATGCTAACCGCATCCAGAGAAAGAACTATGGAATTTGAATGCAGATCGAAGCATACTATTTGCTCTTTTTTTTCCCTTCTGTTTTGTTTCCTCTTTCTTGTGGTTCCTCCTATTGGTTCTAATTCTTCCTTACAATATGACTAATGTGAAAATATGTTTAACAGAAATGTATATGTAGAGCTTCTATCAGACTGCATGCCATCTTGGAGAGGAAAATGGGGAGGGAAGGAAAGGGGAGAAAAATTTAAAACTCAAAAGCTTATGAAAGTGACTGTTGGAAACTAAAAATAAATTAATATAAAAAAAGAACTATGGAGTCTGAATGCAGATCAGAGCACACTATTTTCACTTTTTTTGTTTGTTTTTTCTTTCTTGTGATTTTTCCTTTTTGTTCTGATTCTTCTTTCACAACATGACTAATGTGGAAATATATTTAACATGATTGTACATGTATATATGATCATTTGATTTATATATATATATATATTTTATGTACATATATTTAACATGATTGTACATGTATAACCTTTATCATATTGCTTGCTATCTTGGAGGGGGGGAAAGAGAGCAAAATTTGGAACTCAAAATTTTATAAAAATGAATGTTGAAAACTATCTTCATATGTAATTGGAAAAAAATAAAATACTATAAAGGGAAAAGGTTAAAAAAAAAAAACCTATGACTGTGCTCAGCACTGGGGATAGGATAGGGGAGGTGGGAAGGTGGGTACAAAGACAAAAATGAAATAGTCCTTGCCCTCAAGGACCACATATACAAAAATAATAAAAAACATATAAAGAAATTTTTGGATATTGAGGGAAGGGAAGGTTAACTAAGGAAGGAATAGGGAAAAAAAAAACTTAAAGGAAAACCATGAGTAAATCTTAAAGGGAGGTAGAGATCATAGAAGATAAACATAAGAAGAGAGGACTTCACACGTGTCAACAGCAAAGCAAAGTACAGAAACACAGACTTAAGGACTAAAAAAGACCAGGAACTTAGCAAGTCCAATCTGATTCTACGGATAAGGAAACTGAGGCCCAAGAGCCGCTGAATGAAACACAGTTAGTATATATTTGAGAAAGGATTCAAATCCAAATCCTATACTCTACCCACTATACCACAATGCCTCCTATAAGAGAAGCAAGAAATGGAATGCAGTACAGGAGGAACAGCAAGTAGGTAAGAGTTTGGCTGGAATATCGATTATATGAGGGCTAATAAAGACAGTTCTTGCTTTACATAAATATGCATTACACAAATTTGACTTTAGGTAAAGCAGTCTGAAAAAAATCTATATGCCAAAAAAAAAATCTATGTTAACTTTACTGTACAGTACTGTGATCTCCGTCTCTACTCCTGCCCCTTAGCCTGGTGCTCTGTAGCCTTCCACACCTCTACCTAAACAAAAAGAAAAACTTAAGGAAAAAAACCCCTCCAAGTAAAAGCAGAATAGACATGTGGAGAAACCACTATCACCACTACCACCATCACTGAATGGGAGGGGCAATGGGGGGGGGAGCTTGGCTTGAGACCTCCAGCTCTGAGAAAGGAGACCTTTGACTTTTTCTCCACTCCACCCACCTACCCCTGTGTCCAGCCTTCTGGTTGTCTGTCTTCCGTCCATCTGTGCTTGGGCCCCGAATGTCTGTCCCTGGTCCCTTGCAAGTCAACTGTCCTCTCCAGTCTAGCACGTTCTTCCTCTTGATTCCAGCCAGGCACCAACGTGGCTAGCCCCGGCTTCTGTTCGTGCTTCTCTGTCTCCAGCCCCCCATGTGTCCCTGAACCAAGTGTCAACCCTCCTCCATGGTCCCATGGCCCCCTACTTGTTTCTCTCCTTCCTCAGGGCCATGGACAAATTCGAATTACATAAAAATCACTTGACACAGAAGTCTATAGAGCATTCCATTGACATAAAAACAGAACTGTCTGTAATATGAAATGAGTCAGGAAAGGCAAGTTCAATCCAACCTGTGAAGGGCTTTCAGTGCCAAACAGAGGAATTTATATTTTATTTCAGAAGTAATATGGAGCCACCAGAACTTCTTGAATTAGGGATTGACATGGACAGACCTGTACTTCAAGAATACCAATTTGGGTACTATTGTTATTATTATTGTTATTATTATTGTTGTTGTTATTATTATTATTATTATTATTTTGGTGAGGCAATTGGGGTTAAGTGACTTGTCCAGAGTCACACAGCTAGTGAATGTTATACGTCTGAAGCCGGATTTGAACTCAGGTCCTCCTAACCCCAGGGTCAGTGCTCTATCCACTGTACTACCTAGCTGCCCCTACTTGGGTACTTTATAGAAGATGGAATGGAAATACGAGACTGAAAGCAAAAAGATCAATTAGACAGAAGAATCAAATAACCCAGTCAATAAAGGTATAGTATTTAAGAGGTGGTCATGTAAAAACACTGTAACTAGAGACACCTAAGGGAAAAGGAAACAAAGGCAATACAGTAAGGGTAATAGGACAACATTCACCACACACTGCCCCCGCCCCCCAAAAAATAAACAAAACTAAAGCCAAAGAAGAAAATACCTCCAAAATTAGGGCAGTCTGGCAATGCCATCACCATCAACACATACACTTGAGCCACAACCAATACCACCAAAGCAGGGAAAGACAAGAATTTTTTCAGTACCAAAAAAAAAACCAATTTATTTAGCACCTAATGAATAGGCCATTAAGATGTTCACTACTATAGAGATTTTTCTAGATTACAACAGTCAAGCACAAAAATAATTGCTATAAGACAGTATCAGAGAAATGCAAAGGAGGGGACCATTCTTGCATAGCTATTTTGTTAAGTTAAATGTGGGGTTTTAGATTTATCCCCATCTCAGGGGACCATTCTTGCATAGCTATTTTGTTAAGTTAAATGTGGGGTTTTAGATTTATCCCCATTTCAGGCAAAGACAAGGTTTATTAGAACATCCGGCATATTGGGCAGACTCTTAAGGAGTCTGAATGTTAGTGAGCTTTTGGCTGGATTATAAGAATCTGAACTGTGACCAGATTGTAAGAATCTGAGCCCTGGTTCTAATACTTTTGAACGCTTAACCCTTACCAAATCACTCACCTCTTTGAGCCTTGGTTTCTTCCTGGGTACTTGACAGGTAGTGGTGTAGTGGCAGTGGTGTTGGATGAGGAGACAAGAGAAACCTGGGTTTCTGAGAGTGCCAGGCCGAATTTGAGACCGCCTCATAGCTGTCTGCCAGAAAAGCACCTCCAAGCCTTGGTGCTTGGAGAGCGACCCTAACTGCAGAGCAAGAAATGGATGGGGGGAGGCTTATATACCTTCCAGTCTTGACTAGAGAAGAAGTTGGGGTTAGGCAGTTTCCCCATATGGGCCATCAAAATGTTGAGATTTAGGGGT
>NW_020951350.1:3639591-3697963 GCF_900497805.2 Vombatus ursinus
TGGCAGACAGCTATGAGGCGGTCTCAAATTCGGCCTGGCACTCTCAGGCTCTCGGTCCACTGGGTCAGTTCAAGGCCATGGACCTGAGTACACCTTCCACAGCATAGAGGACAAGGAAGGACGCCCTATCTGGAAGTGTATGCCCAATTCTGTCAATTCTCTCAGAGCTAGGGAATTGGGGAAAACTGCAGTTGCCTTTTGGTTCCCTGAGGCTTTCTTACTCCCTTCCCTCTACACTCCTGAAACCTCCTTCATGGAGGTTACAGAAAAAAGTTAGAACAGCTAAAAATATCTTGGCAGATTCTAGAGGTTTTGTGATTGATCATTAAGGAGTTTTGAAACTCCTCCTTACAACCCTGGTCACTCCTTTCTCCCACTCCCTTCCCTTGAGTCAAGAGTTATCCATTAATACCTCTCATAGGAGAAGAGAGTTTCACCCTTTCCCCCTCACCTTTGATTTTGCCTTCCCCCGCCTGGGGAAAGGAAGAAGGGGGAGGGGCAGCAGCTACAGCATGGACCCCACTGGCAGTGGTCATGGGTAACTTTTGCCTAGAAGCATCACCCAGGTTCAGCACATCGTACTCAAGGTAAAGAAGCTAGCCTCCAAACTTGAGTAAGCACAATCTTTTTAAAGTTGTAGTTTTAACTGTTAATAATGAGATGTTGATTCTCTGTGTAAAGTAATTCAGAAATGCATTTAACAAAATTGAAGTCACCTGATTGGTAATGGGTTTGTTTCAAGTTTCAAATTGGTGAACTTTTTCTATCAGTTATGTCAAGCAACTTTTCATAATTTGATTACTGCTAAAATAATTTGGCTATTGTTGGTTATTGTTTTAATGTGTAAACTAGCCAAAAAGCTTGTCTGAGTTATGTATGGCTTGATGAGAATTTGCAAGTGTATAGAAATCTCTAATGATTGTTTTTTTACACCGGGACAAATTTAAGTTTGAGATGTAAAAACTGGAAAAGTTTTTCCTAAGCTGTAATTAGTGAAACTTGCTGTTTGAAGTAAAAGCTCATAGGATTTTATTTTGAGTTGTCTGATGGGTCATAATCCATCAACAATCAATCCACCATCGGAGAGAAATGCCACAAGCTACTCAGAGAATGTGATACTGGTGGGAAATCAGCATCAGGAAAAGCTGAGAGGACAATTTTAGCCTTAGTCTAAGAATGGGAGCCTCCTGGCTCAGTTTCCCCATTATGTTCCTTTGAAAAGGAATGTTACCCACCTGGCTATTCCTGAGTCTGGCTCTGAGGTGGATTTGATACTGCATGGTTGGAAAACTGAATTATCTGAATCCCAACAGAGATAAGGATGTTTTATCCTGTCATGTCTGGGCCCTGCAGTCTTTTCTGTCAGATTTGTGTCTTCCAGACTACAGGCCATTACATACAGACTACCAACCTACAGTTGGTAGCAAACAGTGGGTACCAGCCAATGTCCCCCCATCGTTCCCTGGATGCAGCCTATGCTCAGTTCCAGTCAACCTCCTCTTTGGGACCCCCTTGAGGCAGGGACAGTTCTACATCTCTTGCCAGCAGGAAGCAGTTTCAGAAGCCAAGACCTTCACCTATTAACCCAAAAGAATTTGGGTCCCATCTGTTTGAGGGGGGAATGATGAGGAGGGGAGCTAGACCACAAAAAGAAAAAACCCTAGACTTTCCTACATGGCCAAATTCTCTGGCGTTTGCCTGAGGCTATAATCCCATCAACTGGTCTTTCACTGTGGCTATATCCAATCTCCCAATTCTCACCAGTTTACTGGCCACTCCCATCGAGATCCTCCTTAGACTGCTCCTCCAGTCACCCCAAACTACTTCTCCACTCCTAGGATCCCTCCCACAGTCTTTCTGTATATAAGGTCCATCTCGTCTCCATTAAGGTGCTCAGATTCTTACAATCTGGCAACCGCTCAGATTCTTATAATCTAGTCAATAGCTCACTAATATTCAGACTCCTTAAGAGCCTGCCAGATGTGGCAGATGTTCTAATAAACCTTTCCATTGTCTGGAAAAAAAAAAGTATTAGAATCAGGACGCACACCCATGTGTCTTGACTCCAAATCCAGGCTACAGCCCCAAGGATGATGCTCATTCCCCCACGCTGCACTAGCTTCCAAAGTCCTAAGCCCTAAAGTAGCAAGGATGAAAAAGTGTCTGAGCAGACAATATCCAACAAATGTTTGGAAGCTGAGGAATGAACAATAAAAACAAAAATGCCAGAATGCAGAAATAATGTTTTTAATTCTTTTTTTCATTTTGGGCTCCAAATTCTCTCCTTCCCTCCCAGCCCCACCCCTACACACTGAGAAGACAATATGATACCCACTATACATGTGAATTCATTTAAAACATATTTCCATATTAGCCCTGTTGCAAAAAAAAAAGTAAGAAAAATAAAGTATGTTCCCCCTCCCAAACATACTTTAATCTACACAGAGTACAGAATTATTAAAGGATTTATTTGTTCTTCCTAGTCCACTGCAGAGAACAAAACAGTCTGGCTGGGGTCAGAGGAGAGCATTAGGACAGAATGAAAGACTGATATAAGTGTTTTCCCTACCTGCTTTCCCAGGATTCACCTGAAATGCAGATTGGAATATAGAATTACCTAAAATTACAGAATGTTAATATTGAAAGTGACCTTAAAAGTTATCCATTCTACATAATCTAATTTCAGAAATGCTAAGAAGACTTCCCTTCCTCCACTCAATTACTAACCAACTTGTTTCAAGATGCCTGAAAGTTCTCAAACAAAGCCTAAGGTCTTTCATTACAGACGAGACAAGGTTTAAGATGGAATTCTGAAAGGTGACAGTAACAAATTAATACAAAGGAAATAATAAATAACAACAGGTTCTTTCTTGAGGATAGATTTTATAATCAAGAGACTATTACAGTACTAGATAACAGGAAAAAAGAAAAGAATGGTAGCACTACAAGGTGGGGAAAATTGCTGCCAAAGACTAATTCTGCTGATCTTACCAAATTTTCCCAGAAGCAATCCCACTTCAACACCATAAGCAATGGGACTATCAAGGGCAATGGCTGTATCTGAATAAGAAACTAGGCCTTCTTGGTTACAGAATCAGATACCAGGCCATTCCTATGACCTCTGGATAAATGGAAAGGAGGTTCCTGGGCGCAGAAGTAAGGAAAACACTGCAGCACTTCCCTATTACTATCAAGGACACCACCATCCTCCCAGTCACCCAGATTTGCAACATTTATGTCACCAACTCCTAACTCACTCACCACCCATACCTAAGCAGCTGCTAAGCCCTATCAATTATCCAGGGGTGAGGAACCTGCGGCCTTGGGGCCACATGTGGCCCTCTAGGTCCTCTAGTTCAGCCCTTTGACTGAATCCAAATTTCACAGAACAAATCCTCTTAATAAAAGAATTTGTTCTGTAAAAATTGGACTCAGTCAAAAGGCCACACCCAAGGACCTAGAAGGTCACGTGTAGCCTCAAGGCCGCAGGTTCCCCACCCCTGATTATTATACCTTCCCAAGACCCCTTATATATATCCCCTTCTCTGATACAACTACCTACCTGATCCAGAGCCTCATCACTACATGTCTAGACTTGTACAATAGCCTGATGGTTGGTTTCCCTGCCTCAACTCTCTCCCACTCCAATAATATTGATCTTAAAGAGTAGGTTTCATCGTGTCAGCCCCTCTCTCATTCAATAAACACCAATGGCATCTCTATGCCTCCAGGATCAAATATAAAATCCTCTGGCTATTAAAACCCTTCATAAACTGTCCCCTTCCTACCTTTTCAATTTTTTTATATTTTACTCCCCTCCATGTACTCTACCATCTGGTGACACTGGCCTCCTTGCTGTTAGTCAAACATGAAACTCTATCCCAATTTCAGGAATTTTCACGGGCTGTTCCCCACTGCTGGAATGCTGTCCCTCTTCATCTCTACCTCCTAACCTCCCTGGCACATTTAAGCTGCTGCTAAAATCCCACCTTATAGAGGAAGCCTCCCCTGATCCTCCTTTATGTTAATTACTTGCCTCTGTTGATCATCTCCAATTGATTATATATATGCAGCTATAGATATAGATATACAAATACATATACATATATAATTTGTACAAAATTGTTTCATCATGTCTCCCCTACTATAGTGTGAGCCCCTTAAACAAGGACTGGTTTTTGCCTTTCTTTTTATTCCCAGAGCTTAGCACAATGCTGGAAACATGGTAAGAGTTTAATAAATACCTGTTGATTCACTGACTGAAGCATCTCTCTAGGACTACATTATATGAGCTTGAGTGATCCCTGTGAGTAGGTCATAAAAACTGATTTGAATCTCAGAGAGCCCTGCAATCTGCATTTGTGGCCAAATCAGACTATGGAGTAGAGAAGCTATGGGAAGACTCCATCTTGGGGAGCTGGCAAAAGACCAAGGTACATCATGTGACTAATGAAGTATCAGTAAAGTCAGGTTCATAAAAATCTTCTTTGTGGCACCCTTCACACCTAAACAGTCAAATGTCTTTAACAAATAAAAATTTCCCTTGGCCTTGTACACACAGCCTCTGTCTGCAGTTTGAGAAATCGGAACCAAGCAAACAAACAACAAACAAAACAAAACAAAAAACCCATCATGGTCACTTGCCTCAAAGCCACAGGTGAACCAGAAGCAACATTGTGGGTTACAATACCTAAGTTTCATCTTACTTCCTCTCTTTGTTATTGCTCAGTCTTCTCTTTAGTCTCTCTGTATCAGGGGCTCTTCACCTGGGATCTGTGAACTTTTTTCTTTAAAACATTTTGATACTTGTATTTCAATATAATTACTTTCCTTTACAAATTTATATATTTTATTCTATTCATTTAAAAATATTCTGAGAAATCCACAGTCTTCACCAGACTGCCAAAGGGATTCTTGACATAAAATATGTTTAAAATCCTTCACTATTCCTCCTGATAACTAACCACCAGTTACTGTGACCAGTGACTACTCCTCCTCACTCTTCTCTGTTGAATTATCAACCTACGATCTAAGTGTAGGCAATCCCTCATCAATCTACCCTGGGCCGCCTTCTATCCTATTCTATGATGACAATCTCATCAACTCATATGAATTGTGATAATCTGTAAACAAATGAGTAAAAAAACCTATAAATCCAACACTAATCTCTCCTGAACACAGTCTCTCATAGCCAACTGCCTGTGGCATCTCTACCTGAAAGTCCAATTGGTACATCAAAGCCAACAAGTCTACAACTGGCCTCTTAAATCTGAGGCTTTTCAAACTTTCCAATTTCTGGAAAGGTCACTACCATCCTCCTAGTCACCCAAATTTAGAACCTCAGAGTCATCCATGACTCTCCCCTTTCCCACATTCCCTATATCCAATCAGGTGCCAAATCTTGTCAATTTTACTTCTAAATTACCTGTCTGTACCTTTCTCAGCAAGCACACAGCCACTAGCACACTGCTGGGTCTTATCAATTCTCACTTGGATTACTTCAAGTTTTCTAACTGGCTTCCTTGCTTCCATCCTCTCCAGCTCTCCAATCACTTTATCCTGCATAAAAAACACTGTTCCTAAAGTCACAACCCTGGTTTAAAACCTTCTTCAAAACCCTACTGGTCTTAGGATAAAACACAAACTTCTTATCCTGGCATTTAAAGGCCTCCACAAACTAGATCCAATCTCTATCTTTTCCGCCTTATTTCTTAATAGTCTCCTCTAGACACTGAAAAATACTAACCCAAGTGAATTAATGAATTGTTCCCCCATGCTGACATTCCAAATACTGCCTCTGCACATTTGTATACGTCATTTCCCTGGACTCAAACCCTTTATATCACTTATCTTCTTTCAAGGGTCAGCTCAGGCTGCTACCACTTCTGCAAAAACTTTCCCTGATCTCCCTAGTTATTAAAGTTATCTCCCTTCTCAAATTATCCTGCATTTAATTATCTATCTATACATATGCTGTATCTGAGAAACAGAATGCATGCTCCTGGAGAGCAGGAACTGTTGTTTTTGTCTTTGCATCTCCAGTGCCTTGTGTACAGTAAGCAAGAGGCTAATTTATAAATAAAGCTATATATATATAGCATACCAGAATCATCGTCAATGTCTGGCAAATTGAATTGAATGGCAGCCCATTAGTTAAGAGACTTATAGATGAATGCCTAGACCCATAATTGCTCCCCTTAAAAGGTTGCCTAGGGCCTACAAGCAGAAGGCTCTTATCCTAAATACTTGAAATTAGCTAGTTCCTTTAATATAAATGATGTTTTTAAACTTCAGTTTCCTCCTCATTCCCGTGCAAATCTGCAATGATCTGACCAGATGGCTAGAACTCTATAATTCTTGGATTGCTCACATCAGTTGTTGGTGATTTGGGTTTTTTTTTTTTTTTAATTTTATTTCAAATGAACATGTTCCTCCAAGGGCTGAGTCCTTCTATCTTGCTGGTTCTTTCTGCTGAAGTCAATGTTTCACAAGTTCTTTCCATCACTTTGAAATGATTTGGTTCAATAAGAAAACCCAGGCCTGTGCCCATGAATAATTTCCATAAATAAATAAATGCTAGGAAACATTGCTAATCTCCCTTCAGCCAACACAGTAGCAGTAGCAGATATGACTAAATAGTATAGAGAAGTGCCTAATTTTATGCTACCCCCTAGGCATTTCACAATCAAAGAAAACTGGTTCATTAAAAGGGCAGACCTGAAAGTAGAATAAGGGACATATTCAGCCTAAAGAAAAGAAGCAAAAGCAGGTTCTGAAGGGTATCTACCACTATGAGAGCAATTTATAAAATCAGCTACGGGGGAAGAGATAGACAGAATCATCTTCGACCAAAAATCTAAGTCCTTAAATCTGTTGGTACTTTCCAGTTCTGGACCTGATGATAGTACAATGGGGACCTTACCTGAAAGAGGAAGGTGGGCCAAGATGTTTTTCCACCCTCCAAGCAATTTTCTGTAATAGAAAACACTCTGGATTTGGAATAAAAAGCCCTCTGATCAAATTCTAGCTGTTTTATTGACATGACCTATCTGACCTTGACCAAATGACTTAGCTTCTCTGGACCTCAGTAGACTCATCTGTAAAATAAGGTGATTGGACAAAATGACAGTTGGACTAAGGTAACTTTTAACCCTAGAGCAGAGGTTCTTAACCTTTTAAATCAGACCCCTCTGACAGTCTGGTGAAGCCAATGGACCCCTTCTCAGAAAGTTTTAAAATATTTTTATATAAGACAAAATACATATGATACAAGGGAAACCAATTTAATTAAAGATAATTTTTCCCATCAAAATCACAAACACCTTGAAATCTATCTAGAAACCCTTGGGGGTCCACAGACCTGCATAACCAAGCAGGTTAAGAACTTCTATTTTGGAGGCTATGATTTTATGAAACCTCATAGTTCAAGTCCACATATACAACAAAGATATACACAATGTATGGCATCACATTTTATGATAGCAAAGAACTGGGTACAAAATAGATGCCTGCCAATTGGAGAACTGCTAATGGCTAAACAAACTGTGATATATGAATGTGATCAAATATTACTCTACTATAAGAAATAACGAATACAAAAAAGCATGGAAAGTTCTACATGAATTATAGAATAAAGTAAGTAGAGCCAACAAAAACAATATATTCATAAGGACTACAACAATATGAATAGAAAGAATAACCACCAAAAACATCCCAAGTGAATGTTGCAAAGTTACAAGCACAAGCATGGGAGGCTTCAAAAGAGAGTTCAGAGTCCAAAGGAGATTTCCCCACTGTGCTCATCCCTCTGTACAGGCAGGAGGCCCACAGTCAGGGTACATGGCACATATTATACATTTTTAGTGTACTGATAAGTTTGGTTGCTGTTTTTTTGTCCTCTTTTTTTTCTCTTATGGCTTCAAAAATATTATTTGTTACATGGCATAGCTATCTGGGAGGGAAAGGGAAGAGAAATACTGCAGGAAATTTTGGCAATGTGGAAAACCAAAGCTAACAAAAAATTTATTTTAAAAAAATGGAAGGAACCTTAGATATCCCCCTAGTCCAACCCCCTCATATTATAGAGAGGAAATGTAGACAAGAATGGTTAGGTGATCTGCCCAAGGTGATACAGGTCATAAGCAAACAAGTAAAAGAACAGGAGCTAGGGAATCAAGGAAAGTAATCCTAAATTCTGAAACTGAGCTTAGAAGGGTGTGTGTGTCTGTGTCTGTGTCTGTGTCTATCTGTCCACAGAGGAAACAGCTGGATCCTATGAGGAGAAAGGAAGAGCTTGCATTCCAAAAAATGATGATATAGCTCCACAGGTTGTATCGGAGACAATAATGGTCAGAGGAAACAGAGATTAGAAGTAGAGTACTCAGAGTACCTCTGAAGGGTACTGAGCTATTTGTAGACTTCACATTAACAACAAAGAGGTCTAACATCTCACACTATGCATTACAAGCCCAAAATGGATGTGACTCAAATTCTGAAAGCTAGTCTAAAAATCAGAAGTGCCTTTCACAGTTACAGAGAAAGAGGAAGGGAATAAGCATTTATTAAGCACCTACTAAGAGCCAGGTACTATGCTAAATACTGTACAAATATTATCTCATTTAATCCTCATAACAACCTAAGGAGGTAGATGCTACTATAATCGCCATTTTACAGTAAAAGAAACCAAGGCAGACAGAGGGTTAAGTGACTTGAGGCTCAGCACTCTCTGCATTGAACCTAGCTAGCCGTCCCTTGCTTCAGCTTGGGGATGAATTCTTAATCAAACAAGGTCTAAAGGTGGGCACAAAAGATAAAGCAGATAAATTTGACTACTGTGACATTCAAAAAGGTTCCAGAGACATAGTTTCCGGGTAATTTAATCATTTTATTAATAAGGTCAGCAGTTTATTAATAAAAGGATGGTCATTTGGCTGTCTCTTAGACCAAAGACAACCATGGGCTGGGGCTCACAGTTTATATACCCTTAGAAACAGTAGGTGTTCCATCAAACAGCAACCAAATCTAACTGATTAATCTGGAGGTGGGCTATATTAAAATGAAGGGCTAAGTATCTCTTGAATGGGGAAAGCATCTCTATACCAGACCACCCACAGCTTTAGGCTACCAATTCAAAGAATATTTACCCCACCCATGCCTGAGCAGAACACAAAAGCTTCCTCCAGGGTGGCACTTCGAACAAGAAAGTAAGTCCAATCTCATTATCAGTAACATTCTTAAAAACTGAACTTAAAATCAGGACTTTGAAAGAAGTGGGGAAAGCTCTGAATCTCACTGAGATATTGGTTATTAATAATCATTTCTCACACTACATGAAATTGAAAATTTGGGCAAGAACAAAATTAAGGCAACTCAGATAAGAAGAGTAGCAGTATATTCATACCAAATCTCTAATAAGAGTATGATAATCAAAAAAAAAAAGGCAACTAACACAAACATACCCAATAAATAAGTTGTCCAAGGATACATACATATATATAATATATATATAAAACAATTCTCAAAAGAATTAGAAATTACTAACCACATAAAACATTATTCCCAATCACTAATAACAAATTTCCAGTTCAAGATAACCTGGATGGTTGATTGGAAAGGTCTGTTGCTCCAGGCTGGGAGAGGATCACAACTCAGTGTGGATCACACCCTCCAAAACCAGACCTCAGCTAACCAGGAGCAGGTCCCAGGGCATCACGGGCAGTTCTTTCGGTTTCTAAACTTCTCAATCCACAAACGCTAAAGACAACTTATAAGGTCAGCAGGAAAGGTCTGTCAGACCTCAGTAAGAGAGGAGCTCGGTCCAGCCCCAGTCCTGGCACAGCCCCAGTGCAGCAGCTACTTCCAGAGCTCTGGGCCCAAAGACAGAAGGGGGATCAAGCAGCTGAGGGGGATTGCAGGGATCTCTTTGCTGGCACTGAGACAGAATTCTCTTGATTTGCCCTTGCTTGGATCTGGGGTAAGGAGGAGCAATGGTAAGATAGAGCTTGTGGGGGAGGTAGAAAGGGACTCCCCTTCACAGTTCCAAGGCAGAAAAGAGTGCTTGTGGTCACTCAATGACCACAGTCCAGGCAAAGAAAGTAGGAAACACCTCACCCTTGATCATACCACCTTGGAAGAACTGAAAATTTACAGGTCCCTAGAAGTATCTTTGAAAACAGCTGCACAAAACCACTGAAGCTTAGGATAGTACATTCTCCACGCCAGAAGCAGACCCCTACCTTAAAAAAGAGCTTAAAAGACAAATAATTGACTGGGATCATGAGCAAACAATGCAAAAAAAGTCAGACCACAGAATCTTACTTTGATGACAAAGAAGATCAAAACATACAATCAGAAGAAGACAACAAAGTCAAAACTCCCTCATCCAAAGTCTCCAAGAAAAATATGAATCAGTCCTAGACAATGGAACAGCTCAAAAAGGATTCTGAGAAGCAAGTAAAAGAAGTAGAGGAAAAACTGGGAAGAGAAATGAGAGTGATGCAAGAAAATCATGAAAAACAAGTCAATAGCTTGCTAAAGGAGACCCAAAAAAATACTGAAGAAACACCTTAAAAAATAGACTAACCCAAATGGCAAAAGAGGTCCAAAAAGCCAATGAGGAGAAGAATGCCTTCAAAAGCAGAATTGGCCAAATGGAAAAGGAAGTCCACAAGCTCACTGAAGAAAATACTTCCTTAAAAATTAAAGTGGAGCACATGGAAGCTAATGACTTTATGAGAAATCAACATACTATAAAACAAAAGCAAAAGAATGAAAAAATAGAAGACAATGTGAAATATCTCACTGGAAAAACAATTGACCTAGAAAACAGATCCAGGAAAGATAATTTTAAAATTATTGAACTAGTGGAAAGCCATGATCAAAAAAAAGAGCCTAGACATCATCTTTCAAGAAATTATCAAGGAAAACTGCCCTGATATTCTAGAACCAGAGGGTAAAATAGAAATGGAGAAAATCCACCAATCACCTCCAGAAAGAGATCCTCAAAGGAAAACTCCTAAGAATATTGTAGCCAAATTCCAGAGTTCCCAGGTTAAGGAGAAAATAATGCAAGCAGTTAGAAAAAAAAACAAATCAAGTATTGTGGAAACACAATCAGGATAACACAAGATTTAGCTGCTTCTACATTAAGGGATCAGAGGGCTTGGAATATGATATTCCAGAGGTCAAAGGAGATAGGATTACAACCAAGAATCACCTACCCAGCAAAACTGAGTATAATCCTTCAGGAGAAAAATGGACATTCAGTGAAATAGAGGACTTTCAAACATTCCTGATGAAAAGACCAGAGCTGAATAGAAAATCTGACTTTTCAAATATAAGTCTCAAGAGAAGCATGAAAAGGTAAAAAGGAAAGAGAAATCACAAGGAATTTATTAGAGTTGAACTGTTTACATGCCTACATGGAAAGATGATATTTGTAACTCATGAGACCTTTGTCAGTATTAGGGCAGTTGGAGGGAAAAAAATATATGGATAGATAGATAGATGGATGGTTAGATGGATAAATAGATAGAGGGCACGGGGTGAGTTGAAGATGAAGGGATGATATCTAAAAAATAAAATTAAGGGGTGAGAGAGGATTATGCTGGGAGAAGGAGAAAGGGAAAGATAGAATGAGGTAAATTATCTCACATAAAACAGACCAGAAAAAGCTTTTATGGTGTAGAGGAAGTGGGGGAAGGTGAGAGGGAATGAATGAATCTTATTCTCATTGGATTTGGCTTAGGGAGGGAATAACATACACACTCAATTGGGTATGGAAATCTATCTTGCCCTACAGGAAAATAGGAGTGAAGGGGATAGGAGAAGGGGGCAAATGATAAATGAGAGGACAGACAGGGGAAGGGGGTAATCAGAAATAAACACTTCTGAGGAGAGACAGGGTCAAAAGAGAGAATAGAATAAATGGGGAATGGGATAGGATGAAGGGAAATACAGTTAGTTTTTCACAACATGACTATTATGGAAGTGTTTTGCATGACTACACATGTATAACCTGTATAGAGTTGCTTGCCTTCTCAATCAGGGTGAGTGCGGAGGGAGGAAGGGAGAGAATTTGGAACCCAAAGTTTTAAAAACAAATGTTAAAAATTGTTTTTACATGCAACTGGGAAATAAGACATACAAGCAATGGGGTATAGAAATCTATCCTGCCCTACAGGAAAACAGAAGGGGAAGGAGATAAGAGAAGGGGGGGTGATAGAAGGGAGGACAGATTAGAGGAAGGGTACACACTGTCCATCTTGGGTGGGGGGAGGGGTGAGATGGGGGAGAAAATTTGGAACTCAAAATCTTGTGGAAGTAAATGGTGAAAACTAAAAATAAATATTTAAATAAATTTTTAAAATAATAATCTATAAAAAAATCAAAAATTAAAAAAAAAACTTTAAAAAAGTATCAGAAGTTAAGACTGGAATTGAGGTCTTCCTGATTCCAAGTCCAACACACTAGGTGCTGGAATGCCAACACCTAAAATCTTTGAAACAAAATCCAAAACAAGCAAAATGAATGCTGTGAAATTATAACGACCAAGGAAGGCTGAGGAAGAGCTATAAAAATGCACTTCTTCCCACCCACTCCCTTTCTCTGAAGAAGTAGGAGGAGTATGGGTCAGGGAACAATATATCTACTGTCAATTTGGTCGATGTGTTGGTTAGTTTTACTGAGCTCTTTTATCATTCTTTGTTACTTAGGTCTCTGGGATTGGGAGAGGTCATTTTGAAAAATGAAGGTCATATATTTTTTTAAAATGTCAATAAAAATTTTTTTGTTTTTTTTTTAATTTTTTTATTAATTTATTTTATCAACAATCACTTCCATAAGCTTTTCAGTTATAAATTTTTCTCCCACTCCCTCCCTACCTCCTTCCCCAAGATGGCACACAATCTTATATAAGCTATACATACACATTCCTATTAAACATATTTTCACATTAGTGATGTTGTAAGTAAGAATTAGAACCAATAGGAGGAACCATCAGAAAGAGGAAACAAAACACAACAGAAGAAAAACATAGCAAATAGTATGCTTCAATCTGTATTCAAACTTCATAGTTCTTTCTTCTTTGTGGATAGCATTTTCCATCATGAGGCCTTTGGAGATGTCTTAGATCCTTGCATTGCTGAGAAGAGCTAAATCTACCAATGTTACTATTGCACAACGTGGCTGTTACTGTGTACAACGTTCTCCTAGTTCTGTTCACTTCACTCAGCATCAGACCATACAAGTCTTTTCAAATTTTTCTGAAGTCTGCCTGTTCATCATTTCTTATAGCACAATAATATTCTGTTACATTCATATATCACAACTTGTTCAGCCATTCCCCAATTGGCAGGCATCCTCTCAATTTCCAATTCTTTGCCACCACAAAAAGAGCTGCTATAAATATTTTTGTACATGTGGGTCCTTTTCCTATTTGTATGATCTCTTTGGGATATAGCCCTAGAAGTGCTACTGCTGGGTCAAAGGGTATGCACATTTTTATAGCCCTTTGGGCATAGTTCCAAATTGCTCTCCAAAATGATTGGATCATTTCACAACTCCACCAACAATGTGTTAGTTTTCCAATTTTCCCACATCTTCTCTAACATTTATCATTTTCCTGTTTTGTCATGTTGGTCAATCTGATAGGTGTGATGTGGTACCTCAGAGTTGTTTTGATTTGTATTTCTCTAATCAATAGTGATTTAGAGCATTTTTTCATATGGCTTTAATTTCTTCTTTTAATTTCAGATGGCTTTAATTTCTTCATCTGAGAACTGCCTGTTCATATCCTTTGACCACTTATCAATTGGGGAATGACTTGTATTCTTATAAATTTAACTTAATTCTCTATATATTTTAGAAATGAAGCCCTTATCAGAAACATTGGTTGTAAACATTCTTTCCCAGTTTTCTACTTCTCTCCTAATCTTGGTTGCATTGGCTTTGTTTGTGCAAAAACTTTTCAATTTAATGTAATCAAAATTATCCATTTTGCATTTTGTAATGTTCTCTATCTCCCATTTGGTCAGGAATTCTTCTGTTCTCCATAAATCTGACAGGTAAACTATTCCTTGCTCTCCCAGTTTGCTTATAGTATCAGCCTTTATATCTAAATCATGAACCCATTTTGACTTGAAGTGAGAGGTCTGCTGTTTTTCCAAGTCATTTATGTGGAACAAGATAAACAACGTCCCAAACAAATCAACAAATCAATAATCATTTTTAAAATACTTACTGTGTTCCTGACACTGTGCTAACTGCAAAAGATACAAAGAAAAAACTGTAACAGGGCCTACCTGCAAGGAGCTTACATCCTAATGCAGGAAACAACATGTACATAAATTGATGCATACAAGACACCTATATAATAGATAGGAGGTAGCCTTACAGGGGAAGGCACCAGAAACTTGAAAGCCTAGGAAAGGCCTCCAGCAGAGGGTCATGCTGAAGCTGAGTCTTAAAGGAAGCCACATCTTCTAAGAGGTGAGAATAGAAGGGAGAGCCTTCTGAACTTGACAAAAAGCTAGTCCCAAGGCACACAGATGGAGGGGGTGAGCTAACAGGTAAGGAGCACCAAGTATGCCAGCAAAACTGGAACACAACATGTATGAAGGAGAGTTATGTGTAAGATGACTGAAAAAAGAAGGGGCCAAGAAGTTTAAGAGTTTCAAATGACAAAGGAGTTCCTACCTAAAGGTGCTAAGGAACTACTGGAGTTCCAGGGGAAGGGGGCAGGGGAGGAGAGACACAATATGGCCAGACCTATATTCTAGGAAAATCATTTTGGCAGCTATTATGGAAGACAGACTGTCATGGAGAGAAATTTGAGGTTGGGAGTTGAGTAAGAAGACAAATGCAAAATGGCACAGGCAAAAGGGGGTGAGGGTTTGAACTAGGGTAGTGACAAAGGAAATGGAAAGAAGGGGATATTGTGAAGAAGGAAATCACAAGATCTATGCATTGATGGGATTTGTGGCAGGAGAGGATAGCATAGCAAGGCTGCAATTAGGGAGGGGGAGAAGGAGCGAGATCCTCAGGGAAGGATGTTGTTGAGTGGCATAGGTAATCAAATAGGAAGAAGTTGCAGGACTGACTTTTATTGTGAGGGCCCAATTGTGATTAGACTGCATAAATCTATAGTGGGTTCTTATGGGCAGTAGGGATGAAAAACACCACTTATGTCACTAATATTTTCACTCTCTTGCCCAGTAGCTCATAATCTCTAAGACTGCTTTTGAAATTCCTCCGGGCAATATGATTTGTAAGCATGCAGATTGCCAAAAGGATAGTAGGAGTTATCAGGACTGACAAGTATTGCTAAAAGACCAGCAGGCTTTACTAGTGCTCACCCAAGGCTGAGCTGAGGGACAAAGCAGCTGCTGCCCCTGGCCATGAACATACCACATCATGCTTGTGCCTGCAAAGAGGGTTTGAATACAAAATATGGCCAATACTCTGAGTAAAGATAATGCTAGAAATACTAAATGTCAGAATGAACTGAAGCTTGCAAAATATGCTAAGGCAACAACAAAAACAAGGGTTTTTGATAGCTATGTTGGAAATTATTGATAGATACATATATGAGTGTATATATGCATATATATATCTATATATAGATATATATATATTTTTTTTAACAAGGATAATCAAAGAGACAAGACCACTACTCAGGATGTATGGGACAATGATAATGAATGATTATTTCTGTTTTCCCTAAGAAGAATCATCTTTTCACTGCAAAGGACAAAAGAAAAATAGCTAATAGGAAGTTAAAACCCAATACATAAGGAGATAAAAGAATTAACTGCTTTTGATGAATTCAAGTCATCTGACCCATATGAAATGCATGCTAGAGTACTAACTGCTAAGCCTCTGTCAGTGGGCTTTAAGAGGATTTTTTAATTACTTTTTTATAATATCAGTATCACTTCCCAATGATACGCCCTCACCCCTCAATAGAACTCTCCCTAATAAAAAGGAGAGTTAAGCAAAATAAATCAACACACTACATTCAAAAAACAACAGCAAGCATTTATTCATCATCTTTCAAAGATGATGAAAAATAGTATAGGAGCCACTAGAATATGGATAAGGGCAAATGTTCCATTTTTTCCAAAGAGGGAAGTCAAACAAACATTTATTAAGTACCTACTATGTGCCAGGCACTGTGCTAAGTTCTATGGATACAAAGAAATGCAAAAAAGACAGCCCCTGCTCTCAATGAATTCATATTCTAATAGGAAGAGTGAAATATGCAAAATCGAGGCCAGTTAGCTTGAATCTGATTCTTGGTAAAAATTTTAGAATGTATTATTAAAGGGATAATGAGTGAACAGCTAGCAAAGAAAGCAGTGAAAACAAAGAACCACCATGGCTTCATCAAGAAGACAAGACAGAAGACTAATGATTACATTTTTGGACAGGTAATTAGACTGATAGATCAGGGATTGCTGTAAACATGTATGGTAGCTTACCTAGATTTTAGCAAAGCATTTGACAAAATCTCTTAAGCTATCCTTGTGGACAAGATGGATACATATGGGCTAGAAGTACAGTGAGAAAAATTCAAAATCTGGTGAATGACTAGGTCCAAACAGTAGTTGTTAATGGCTCAGGTGTCAGCATGTATGGAAGTCTCTGCAGTTGAATGCACCCAAAGATCTGTCCTTGGCTCAGAGCTGTTTAATACTTTTATCCATGACTTAAGATGGTAAAGGCATGCTTATCAAATCTGCAAAAGACAAATCACTGAGAGGAAAAGCTAACCCAAGGGCTGAACATATGGATCCAAAAAAGACCAATAGGTAGAATGTTGGACTAAATATATTTAGATGAATTTAACAGGGATAAATGTAAAGCCTGTATTCAAAACAAAATTGATGTCAAAAGTACAAGACAGGAAAGACCACTAAACAGAAAGCAGTTCATCTGAAAAAAAAAAAAAACCTGCGGTTTTCAGAGGATAGCAGGACTCAGTGAGCCAATCATGTAATGTGGCAACCAAAAACAAAAAACCCTGCAAATTTAGGCTGCATTGAAAGGTACAGTAACCAATAAAAAGAGGTAGTCATTGTCCCATTATACTCTACACCATGGTGAGACCCCAGCTGGCATGTCAAGTCCTGGGACAAATGTCATTCAGGCTGCTACACCGTACTCAGCACCCCTTGAGAGTCAGCACTACACAGTCTTTCCTACTCATGACTGTGAATGTCTCACACTCTATCCACACTCAAAACACTTTCTGTTAGGTGAGACAGCTCCCAAAATAAACCAGAAAAGTAAGGAAAATCACTTCCAGGAACAAGAAAACACAGAACAAGGGCTGCTTACTTGAATGTCAGCAATTGATGCACTGTTTCAGGAGTGTTCTGGTGATACAATGACGAGGGGAATGAATGGAGGAAGATTTCTAGGTACATCCTCTGAAGGGTGATGCTGCAGGTTGTTGGAGTCTCTGAGGTTTGGGGCCACAGGAAGCATGGTGAAGTTCTTCCCCATGAACATAACACTGACCGCAACCTACCTCTATTTCTCATATCTAGTCTTTATTTTCCAGGGAAATCAGCTTTCTTAGACTGCAGCACAGTAGAAGCAATTATTTGCTTCAGCATGCCCTCAGGCTATTATAATAGGCTTAGAGATACAAAGTTAGAATTAAATTCATGGAATAATAGAACTGATAGAAACCTCAGGAGGTCATCAAGTTGAATCCCAAGCCTTCTGGCAATACTACAGACCAGTCATTTACCCTTTTAAAAATCATTAAATAAGACTCCTTCAGTAACAGACTTAGTAACCTGAGTCTCACAACCATTACAATAAGAGTCCTTTGTAAAATCTTAAAAAAGCCTGATTTTTTCCAGCTTACATTTTAACCCTATTCTTTCATTCTCCCCTCAGGGAAAGAAACAACAACTGATGACCACCACACAAGTTTTTACCTCTATGCCACAGAACTCACTGACCCTCATATTTCCTTGAAAGTTTCAGGTCACATGACCATCTTCTGGGACCCCTAATTTGAGAGTCAAGCCTGAGGATGCAGCAGGTGAAAATTCCCCTGCTTAGTCTATCAAGCATGGAGTTCACAGTGGTCTCCAGTGGGATGAGCTGTTCTCCTTCACTTGAGTCAGTTCCACTGGGTCCCCAGAGGAAGATAGTTCTGTTGATTGCTGCCAAGAAGATTTCTGAATGTAAAGTTCATAATTACATTTTGATTACAGAGGAAGGGGGGGGCCACAGAGAGCGAATGCACATGTAAGAGGTTCCAATTTACTCCAAATTTATGTCCCCAATGACCCTCACAGCTTGTTAGCCACCTCAAATATGCTTTTGCTTAAAAGGACCTTTCTTTATTAGCATGTTTCCATCTGTAAACAATGAGACCCTCTCAACATGACACAGACACTGAGAGTGTCCCAAGGTTATGCACTCTCTAGCTTCGTCCTCTACCTCTACTTTTCTCCGTACAGCTAAAGAACTCTTCAGGATGGGCACACAGCAAGGTAAGATCACACCAGGCATGGTAGGAATAGGAAGACACAAAATGAAGAGTGCTTCACCTAAGTGATTCTAGAATTCATACTTCAATTCCTAACTTCTGAGGATCCCTGTAAAAAGAAAGGCCTATAGCCTATTAGAAAGCTGTAAAGAAAACCATGGAAAGGAAAAGTTGTTAGGGACTTTTGAAAAACCAGAAGACAAAAGTGTAGGGTCAAGGTGGCACAAAGCTCCAGACTAAATTAAAAACAGGGTTTAGATCAACTTTTTATAAGACTGAAGGAAACAGATTTACCTCAGATGTCAAAGCTAACATGTTATAAGGGCACAATGAGGCTGTTTCCTATTTCTCTGTTATAAAGCCACCTTGTATTCCTGAGGGGCACAGAGGAGATATTCATCTCTATTTCTTCAAGGTATTCAATTCTTTGGATAAAATATGACCTTGTCATTTGCATTTGCAGGGAACATCACACTGTTGTTCAACTATGATCCAAGAGTCACCTTTATTCCCCTCCTGCCCCCACCTGAAAATCAGCACCACAAAAAGCTGGGAAAATAAAGTCAGAGGAGCTCTAGGATCCAACATGTTAGTTCCTGAAACATGATTTCACCCAATATTAGCTCTGTCCTCAATTGTCTGGGCTTGCTGCTTCATCATTGCTCCATTATAAGAACTGCCTGTAGGCTCAGCATGAGCTATATTTTTACAAATGTAACAAGATGGCAAAGTAAACGCTGACGACTGCTACAGCATAGAGCAATACAGTCAGCAAGGATGCAATAATAAACCACTGATAATGGACTATTGGCTAGACTACACTGTTGCCACTATCAGTGCTTTCAACTCCACCTTGCTCCGGCTGAGGGGAGGAGTCCACGCAGGACACTGAGAATTACAGCAACCTATCAACCATAGGGTGAAAAATGAGAGTAGAAGAGGGATCCTCCTATAATATTGCAACTGACCCTTATTATCTGCAGAATATAATTTCCATGGCTGAATCAACAGTTCCTACATACAGTGGTCTCATTCCCTTTTCAAAAGAGCATCCAAAGGGAAACTCAGGACAAAGAGGAAAATTAAATGGGCACTAATAAATAATATTTACACAGATTCTCATATACTACTTACTACAAGTGCCAGTGAGGAAGATCTCAAAGTGCCCAACCTTCTCATACCACACACAAACACACACACACACACACACACACACACACGCCCACATCACACTTAATGTTTAAGTACAACCCTTCTCTACAGAATTACAAAAAAACTACCATCTATTCAACTGGGCCCAACCAGAATACTTCCCATCCAACAGATAATAATGATATAGCAGACCAGACACACCACCAGTTCCAGATGTGAAATGGCAACTTACTTTTTCCTCTTCCTCCACAAAGTCCAACTATTCACACTAGATTGGAAATTGAAAAAAAAAAACAATTCTTTCTCTGGGTAAATATTCTACACAATGAAAAACTGACAAAGTCTAGAGATTAAAAAAAAAACCGAGTTGTCATCCTAGGAGGTCGCTTACCCCATGCACTTAGTGCATGGGATGATCCCTAAACCCATTTCCTATGTCCTTTGCCCATTCCTGAAGATTAAAGGGAACTTGAGAGCTGCTTCCCTCCCCCTAGATCCACAGTACTGTTAAAAGGTAAAAAGGGCTAGAAGAGATAAAAGGAAAGTTGAACTTTTTAGTTTCAGTCTCACTATGTGATTTTCTCTGGGCCCTGGGCACAGGCCAGGTTGAAGGTTGAGGCCTCCTCTACCTCAGGGGGTGCCTCCCAACTAAAACAACGTCCAGCTCAAAGGTGGAATCTGCCTTTTCACCTGGAACAGGTGAAAGGCACAGGTCCCTTTAACCGCAGAACAATCCTGCCCTGCACCGATGCTCAGGACTCTCCAGTGAACAATATTTCTGCAGCAAAGAGCTGAACAGCAGAGACCAAAATAGCATTTGCCAAGAGAGGCACATGTCCCTGCCTCTCCTGTGCTTCAGAACTGCAAGGAAAGAAAGTTTTCAATCACTTGCTCAGAAAGCACAGCCACCCACCACCTGCCTGCCGGGGCACTTAAACACTGGAATTTCTGTTCTGCTGGATAATGAACCTCCCCTCAACCTCCCCCCACCACCACCAGTACCTGCCTCACTCACAGCACCGTTCCCCTCCTGCAGGCCAAAGAGAGACTGTTCCTTTCAAAACTGGACTCTCAAGATCAAAAAGAATACGCAGGCTCAATTCGAAGTATATTTTTAGGGTTTGGGTTTTGGTTTTTTTTTGTCAAATCTCTTTGCCAGACAGGAAAGGCTAGGCCTGGAATTAAGCCCATTACCTGGCTGAAGGGTCTGCCATTGGTTCGTGGGATAAAACACATTCAGATCTTCACTGTCAAGTTCTTCCTCTGACGCTGCCTCTTTCTTTTTTTCCTGGATACTGCTCTTCTCTGGACTGGACAGTGAGAAATGTTTCTGTATTTAAAAAAAAATATATAATTTGTGACCCACTATAACTGGGTGGCAGAGAAAACATGACTCAAGGGTTCCACTGGACCATGTTTTCTATACCAGTGATGAAATATGTCAAGGATGAGTAGAGAGAATATGGTTAAGTGGCTGAAATGTGGTATGAATTCAAACACCCAGAGCCTCAAGTAAGGAATATAGCCATAAAAGGTATATCCAGAACCAAACAGGTATGTTTGTTCAAAAGCCATGTCACCTTTCCAGCCTTCTCATACCTGACACTCCCCCTGCTTAGGCACTCTTTCATAAGGAGACACTGGCCTCCTGGCTGTTCCCTCAACAAGACACCAACATCTCAGCTCTAGGCACTTCTTCTGGCTGTCCCCCATGCCTAGAATGCTCTCCCTCCTCATCACCACCTCTTGGTTTTCCGGGCTTTCTTCAAGTTCGAACTAAAATCCCATCTTCTTCTTCCAAGCCTTTCCAAATCCTTCTTAATTCTAGTGCCTTCCCTCTCTTAGTTACTTTCTATTTATCATAAATATATAGTTTCTATGTATACTTGTTCACTTATTGTCTTCCCCACTGGATTGTGAAGTCCTGGAGAGTATCCTCAGTGCCTACCAGCGGCCTGGCACATGGTAGGTGTTAATAAACTTACTGACTATACGGAGGGTAGGAGACTAATCACAATGAAGAGGAAAAAACACCCAGGATAAAATCAGTTTTGAGACACTTTATTCCTTTTCTCCCCTGGAAAGTTAGAAAGGATTAATGAGAAAGGATCGGCAGCACTTCTGAGTTTGAGACAGAGATTTGAAATAAAAATTACTATTTTTTTTCTCTCTTTTCAAGCCTTCTTCCTCCCCCCATGGAATTTTCTTCCTGTTCTAATCTGAGGCTTATAGCAAAGAGGCCAAAAAAGACTGGACCCAGTGATTTTCAGTCCAAACCTGGGGGAGCAAGGTATTGTGGATGGGCTCACGAGTATATCTCTAAGTTGTTATACTCTAGGAAAAACAACCCACCTCAAACAGGAGTAACTGAAACTGACCACTCCATGAAGTACCACTCATGGTACCCTGGACACAAAACTAGATCTGGAGTTCTAAGGTTTGGGGTCAGATCTCAGCTCTGCCATGTACTATAATCAGTGTGACCTGGATCAGCCACTTTGATGTCTGTGGGCATTCAATCTCCTCTACTAACAAAGAAGAGGGAGAGAGGGGTTGAACTAGATCAGTCACCTCCAAGGTCGCTTCCATCTTGCCAACTATGACCCTGCAGTTACAGCGAAGTTAGTATAACAGACCAGCTCTAGAGACAGGAGGCCTTGGTAGGACTCCTGACTCTATCACAAACCAGCGTGAGTGTGGGGAAAGTAACCTTTCTGAGACTGTCTCTTCCTCTATAAAACTGGGGTGCAGTCTGAACTAACTACTTCACGGGGTTATCATGAGACTCTGATAAAGTAATGTAAGTAAAAGCACTTTGTAAATAACCTAGTACTCATAAGCAAATAAGGGGAATGCAGAAAAATTACCTGCCAGCTCTATAAGGAAAATTCTTAACCAAACAAGAGACAGAGAAGATCACAGGAGGTAAAAAGGATAATTTTGATTATATTAAATTAAAAGGTTTTTGCACAAACAAAACCAATGCAGCCAAAAAAAAAAAAAAGCAAGAAACTGCGGGGAAAATTTTATAGCAAATTTCTCTGATAAAGATTTCATTTCTCAAACATATAGGGAATTGAGCTAAATTTATAAAAATAAGAGCCATTCCCCAATTGAAAAATGTTCAAAGGATATGAACAGGCAGTTTTCAGAAGAAGAAATCATATGAAAAACACTATCTACCTCCAGAGAAAGAACTTATAAAGTCTCAATGCAAATTGAAGCAAATTTTTTTCACATTTTCTTGTTTTGTTTTTGTTTTTTTTTTTTTGCAACATGGCTAACTTGGAAACATGTTTTGCATGATTTTATACGTATAACTGATATCACATTTTTTCCTTCACAATGGGTGGAATGGGGATGAGAGGGAGAAAATTCAAAACTAAAAAAATTTTTAATTAATGTTAAAAATGAATAAATAATAAACTTTTAGAAGAACTCACAGCTATCAATAGTCATATGAAAAACTGCACTATATCTCTAATTAGATAAATGCAAATTAAAAGAACTCTGAGGTACAACCTCACACCCATCAGATTGGCTAATATATCAGAAATGGAAAATAACAAATGCTAGAGGGCATGTAGACACCAATGCACTGTTGGTGGAGCTGTAAACTAGTCCAACTATTCTGGAGAATAATTTGGAACTATGCCCAAAGAGCTATAAAACCTGCATACCTTCTGACCCCACAATACTGATATGAGGTCTGTACCCCAAAGAGATCAAAGAAAAAGGGAGCCATATGTACAAAAATATTTACAGCAGCTCTGTGTTGGCAAAGATTGGAAACTGAGGAGATACTCATTAGTTGGGGAATGGCTGAACAAATTGTGTTATATGAATGTAATGGAATACTATTGTGCTATAAGAAATGATGAAAAGGCCGACTTCAGAAAAACCTGGAAAGACTTGTATGCTCTGATGCTGAGTGAAGTGAGTAGAACCAACAGAACGTTGTACACAATAACAGCCACATTGTGAAATGATTAACATTGATAAACTTAACCCTTCCCAACAATACAAGAATCTTAGACATCTCCAAAGGCTCATGATGGAAAATGCTATCCACATCCAAAGAGAGAATTATGGAGTTTGAATGCAGACTGAAGTACACTATTTGCTTTTTTTTTCCTTCTGTTGAGTTTTGTTTCCTCTTTCTGGTGGTTCCTCCTATTGGTTCTAATTCTTACTTACAACATCACTAATGTGAAAATATGTTTAATAGGAATGTATATATATATGTATATATACATATAAATATATATAGCCTCTATCAGATTGTGTGCCATCTTGGGGAGGGTGGTGGAGAGGAAGGGGAAGAAAAATTTTAAACTCAAAAGCATATGGAAGTGATTGCTGATAAATCAAAATAAATTAATAAAAAAAAAAGAAAGAAAGAAATGATGAACAGGCTGACTTCAGAAAAACCTGGGAAGACTTGTATGGACTGATGCAAAGTGAAGTGAACAGAACTAGGAGAACATTGTACATAATAACAGCAATATTGTAATGAAAATCAATTGCAAAAGACTTAGCTATTCAGATCAATACAATGATCCACAGTCGTTCCAAAGGACTCACAATGAAAAATGCTATCCACCCTCCAGAGAGAAAACTCGTGGACTCAAAATGCAAAATGAAGTAAATTTATTTATTTTTCTTGCTGTTTTTTCCCCACAATGTGCTAATGTGGGAATGTTTTGTATGACTTCATATGTATTAAGGATATCATATTTTTTGCTTTCTCAATGGGTTGGGAGAGGGACAGAGGATTTGGAACTGAAAATAAACACACACACACACACACACACACACACACATACACACACCCTAGTACTATTTCCTCATCTATAAGATTTGAGGGCTAGAATAGATTATCTCTACAATCCTTTATAACACAGAATGTATGTTCTATGTGAATGTGATTATAACCCTCTACCCTCTCTACTGACTACCTGGTTTCCAAAATTCCCCCCACCCAGACATGCCCTCCCTCCTGTTTCTTATACTCTCCAGGCCCAGCTTTCAACTAGCAGTGAGAAGAAAAGTAATCAGATAAACTACTCTTTATGCAGTTAAGAGATGATAATGGCTTAATACTTTCCAGACCTCCAAGGGCATTCACATTTTAACAGGGGACCAAGTTTTCATTTAAAGGAATAAATCTCTGCTGCTGGAATAATAGGCCAAATATGAAACCAATCAAAAAGATACTTAAAGATGGAAACCTCTCAGATTACAGTATGCAGGCAGTTGCCAATTTATAAACCTCAATTCTGTATCAGTGGGCAGTCCCTTCACTGTGAGTGACAATATTCAGACACAATTGTATTCTCACTGGGCTAACTCTCCACTTTCCATCTGCAGTTCTACTTGGTCTGAACTTCAGAACATGATGCCCTCTTCCCCCTCCCCCACTGGGTATCTTTCCTGCCCCCCCCATCCTCCCCACACACCCCACCTCATTTTCCAACTTACTTTTGTGTGTGTTCGTCTTCCCACGTTAGACTGTAAGCTCCCAGAGGACAGAAACAGTCTTTTTTCTTATTTATATCCTCAGGGCTTATTATCCCGGCGCCTGGCACAAAATAGGCGCTTAAATATATATTTTATTATACTGTATTCTATACTCCTCTACACTACCTGACCATCCTTCAAGCATCAGATTTGTAGGGTTTCACCTGGGCCCCTAGAAGGTGTGGGAAAGAGAGGCTGGGGCCACTGAGGAACAAGAAGCAAAAGCCTTCCTTGATCTAAACACTCAGTCTTTCTAAAAGGTTTTCAATGGTTTGCACAAATGCCTTTGGGAAGGTGTAATTTCAGGTTGTTGGTACTGTTAGCCTGGGCTCTGGGCACCCATGAATATATCATTAACAATCCATTTTTACTGTTGTGAAGGTGGCTGACTGCATAATTTGGATTTTAAATGCCACCAGGACAGCAATTTTTATGGTATGAGAGAAAAGACACTTCAACTCCTACTTGTGCTTAGCACATGATGAAAGATTATGACAAATGGATACAGCTTAGGAACAGCCATAAGGATAAAAGCAGCTTCTGTTGATGAAAGTCAGTATTAACATTTTTTCTGAGACTAGACTCAATAGAGCTAATATAAATGGGCCAGAATAATTATTGCTCTGAGAGCTCATCTATTTGGTTGGACTATTATCCAAAAGGGACTTAATAACACGAAGTCCTTAAGTAAATTCATCAGCATGCCTTTGTTAATTGTGCATCTGTTAAAGCTCAGAGAAGAGGGAGGGAATCCTCACAAACCTGGGAAACACAAAACTAACTCATTTTCAAGAGGCAAGAACAGGGAAACAACCCCATCTTTGTCCTTCAGTATCCTTCCCAGGGGCACCCAAAGGCCAGCTAGGTCAGACACTCTATAGTTAGGACTCACATTCTATGACCACACATACAGTCACACTGCACAGACAATTCTCAGAACAGGGACACTGTAATCCCATTACTATTCCCCTTTAAGGATGATAATGAAAATGGCTCTGAAAGGATCTTCACGAAAGAGCATTAAAGGTTCAAAGGGACAAATGAATCTAGAGAACACATTTTCTACAAAGCAGGGGTGAAAGCCAAAGGAGAAAACAAATGATTTCAGAAAGAAGGTGAAAATTTGCCACGAGCCAAAGGTAAACCTTGGCAGCGCTAAAGATTTTTATTAATTTGATCACAACTGTCATTTGCACTTTACCCAGTGCTTAGAAGACGGAGCCTCAGGAGGACTCCATGTGGGTGGACCCAAGTTGGCAAGGGAGAGTGAGACTATCAGAGAAACAACAACAAATGCTTCACTCTAAGGCATGGTCAAGGGCAGAAAGGAAATCATAAAGGAAAATAAGCCCAAGCAGATCCTGTGTTTCATGTGCTATTTCCCAGGGTAATGGAATGCCAGCTGTGGTGGAAGCTATGTCAGTGAAGAAAGGATAGAAGAAAGGGAGAGAAAACAGAAGGAAAAAAGAGACAAAAAGAAAGGGATAGAAGGGAAACAGAGTCTTTCCTTGAATCTGAAGGACCTCTATCTGCAATCTCACCTCCATTAGAATCATGAGCTTCCTCACCTTTAGATTTTAAGATACAACTTTCAGAAACTTCTTCCACAACAGATACATTTACATTTACATACATAAATATATACATACATACTTGTATATGTATATTTGTATGTGTGTGTGTTTGTATGCATGCCACAAGCAAGTAGCAACGAACTGTACCCACCTAATGTTGTCTCGGCCATTCAAGTTAGTAGAGGTAATTCTCTCCTCTAGCAGCCCCAAGAAATGCCAGTGATTTCTCTAGCCCAGGTCGAGGTTTCTTCTTGTTCATAAATCAAACACTTACCTGGACAAGATTATTATGGCATGAAGAGATGTATGCAGATGCCAGGAGCCAAAGCACTATGCCCAGTAGGAATAGCTTTGATGGGAGGAGGACCTGGTATGCCATGGTCATCAGCCTAGTGACACAGAAAAGAGGTTAGCATGGATTTAATGACATCTCTGTTCCATTTAACTGCACACCAACCAACCCCATTATTCCCAGTATCCCTGCCGTACATGGATCGGCAGCTTACACTTAGAGCTAGCTTGGGGTTAAGGAGGAGGAAGGGGGAGGGGAGTTAATGTCAACTCTGGTGTCACTTCTTTTTTCTGGATATGCTGCAGCTGTCCAATATATGTGTGAGTACCCCTCTGCTGCCCAGCTCTCCAATATGTTTTACTTGCTTTGCCATCCAGGTAAAAATTTGCTCCAGGCCTTTCCAGATTTTTATCTTCTTAGGCAAAATGGGCAAGTCAAGAACAAAAGGCCTTTGGAAAGTAAAAGACCAATATCATGGCTTTCCCTTCCTCTTTCCCCTCAGCCTGGTGATTGGGTTATTGATGTATCTAAGGAAGTTTCCCCTAATAATAATAATTGCCCCCAGGATATAGCATGATCCACTCGATACCATTCAGAAAGGATTAAGATAGTGATCTAGAAACTCAGAAACTCAGTAGTTGTAGTTGAAGAGTAAGTGATTACAATTCTGGAATGTTTAATCCCAAACTGTAATTTAACATATTATAACCTTTTCCTGATTAAAAATTGCTATAAAAGTTACCTCAAATGGTCTTGGGATAGAGATGTAGAGGACAGAATGTAGCTGGCATGAGAATTATACCAATTTTGATATTTCTCTATTCTAGAAATGCTTGATATAGAATGTTCGGTTAATCATTGTCTATAGCAGATTTGCACTAAAACACAGAGTACAGAATTAATATTTTTTCCCAACAACAGGAAAAGCTACTTGGCTGTTCATACTACTTGTATAAATTAGGAGTCACAAGACTTCCAGTGAGATGGAGGATCACCAGAACTTACCACTCTGGCCTGACCCTGCCTAAGTCATCCAGGACTAGCATATGGTCCATCCCTATCTCCTACAGACCCCTGGACACTATTATCTGACCTTCTGGTGACCCTAAAGATTCCTGAGCCTTACCATCTTATAGCATAATGTTTCAATATGTTGTCTTCTCAACTGGAATCTGAGTTCCTGGAAGGTAGGAACTATCTCATTTTTTCTCCATGTATTCCCAGGGTTTAAGCACAGTGCTTAGGACATATTAAGAGCTTATTTTTTTAATTCACTCACATAATTCACTAAGGTGATACAAAGATGAATTCAACAAATTAAACTTCCCAGCCATTAAGGCCCTAACACTTCACTCACCACAATAGCTTTTCCCAAAGTCTTCATCCCTCCTCAAACCTCTCACGGCTTCCCTTCCCCATACCCTAGGCTGAGAATCTGGCCTCATGTTTTACTGAAAAAAAGTAATACAATTTCCTAGGACTTCCCTCTCCTTGTGTCACATAACTCAGATTTCTTCCCCCACTATTTCTTCCTTCAACCAAGTTCCACAAGAAGCAGCCCTTTTCCTTGACAAAGAAAACCATCTATGTCCACAGGTGATTCTACTCCATCCCACCAGACTATGCACCATAAATCTTCCATCTCTCCCTATATACTGGCTACTACCACGCAGCCTACTAACATAACCATGTCTCCCATCTTAAAAAAAAAAAAATACTCTCAATTGATCCAACCATCCCTGCTATCATCCTATATCTCTTTACTCTTTTCTAGCAAAACTGATTCAGAAAGCTTTCTATAATAGATGCCTTTTCTTCCTATTTTTTACTTATCTTAGGCAACTGCTCTCTATTTCAGTTGATAAGAGCCTTCAGCCTGGAGTCAGGAAGACCTGATTTCAAGTCCAGCCTCCAATACATACTAGCAGTGTGACCTTAGGCAAGTCACTTAACCTCTGCCTGCCTCAGTTTCCTAACCTGTAAAATGGGGATAATAACAGCACCTACCTTACAGAGTTGTTTTGAGAAGCAAATGAGATATTTGCAAAGCCCTTAGCACAGCGCATACACAGTAGACCACATAGTAGGCACTACACAAATGCTATTATTAATTCTCCCTTCTAAACTCTCTATAGTTCATTATTCAACTAAACTTGCTGCCTCCAAAGTTACCAGTTTCTCTTAATTGACAAATCTAATGGCTTTTTCTTAATACTTCTCTTTCAAGACCTCTCTGCAGCCTTTCACACTATCAAACACCCTCTACTCCATTATATTTTGTTTTCATTCATTTGTTTTCATTTTCCCTCCCTTGGTTCTCCTCTTACTCCCAAGGCTAGGTGGAACCTCAATAAAAGATTCATTTGGTGTTCTAATCAATTCTTGGATTAAATTATCTCTACATAGATGATTCTCAGACCTGCTTATATCTCCTGACTTCCAGTCTGGTAATTGCCTTATCTGGACCTAGATGTTCTCACTATGTCCAAAACTGAACTTCTTTTCCTCTTCAAATGTTCCTATTACTTGTCTGGAAGGAACCACCATCTTCCTGGCCACCCAAGCTCACAACCTGGGTGTCATCCTTGACTCCTCACCCTCTCTCACCCTCCATATGCAAGCCATCACCAAGTCGATTCTACATTCCACAGGTCTATCTATATATGCCCCCCATTCTTTTCTGACACTGCTACCACCCTGGTACAGGTCTTCATTATCTCACACCTGGATTAATGCGATAACCTGCAGGTTGCCTCAAGTCTCTCTGGTCCATACTGGTCCAAACTTCACTCATCTAAGTGATCATCCTAAAGCACCTTGTTATCTCCCCCCTTCCCACTCCCCCATTACCTCCAGAATCAAATACAAAAACCTGTTTGGCTTTTTAAGTCCTTCATCCCCTAGTCCTTTCCTACCTTTCCTATTTTCTTATACTTTATTCCCCTCCATGAGCTCCATGAGACACGCAGACAGATTAGATACAGCTATAGATACAGAATCTTATTTTAACAGTTGTTTCCTTTTTCTCTCCCCTCCTAGAATGCAAACTCCTTAAGGACAGTGACAGCATTTTTGCCTTTCTTTGTGTCCCCCAAAGCTTGGCATAATGCCTGACATATAGTAAGCCCTTAATCAGATTTTTGACTTAACTTGAAAAAGCACTAAACTGGGAGGCAGTGAACCTAAAATGTGTCATTCCCTAGCTGTGTGATTTTGAACATGTCTTTTTACTTCTGTGGGCCTCAGTTTGCCCAGGCCCATCTGTAAAATTATAGGATTGGATCGGATAATACTTGAGGTTCTTCCAGTTCTATTACAGAGTATAAATTCCAAATAGCCAGCAGCAATTTAGCTACAACCAGACTCTGAGTTGAGAACAACCATTCTCAAGTAGTAGGTTACCTCCACAACGGCCATAGCTATGACCTAACTACTGGTGAGCCCTGCTAAGTTAGCTAGCCCAGAGAAGGAACAGCAAACCAAAATGAAACTAAAATCCTTATATACGAGAAAACCAAGCTTATAATTCTTCTATACTGTACATCCTTTACTATGAATCATACATGCAGAAATTATTCCATTCATATCCCAATACCATCACATCCCCAAAAGCCTTCTGTCTGCCAGCAGGCCATAAAGACACTGGCACAATACTCCCCACTTAACTTTACCAGAACATTGGCCTTAAAATCCCTACAAGACTTTTGCCAAGCAGTTTCCCTGCTTGCCTATGAGAGCCTAATTTCCACCTTTATCTCTTAACACTAAAACCACACCTTCCTCATTATCCTTCTAAAGGACTATGTAGCATCAAGTAACAGAAATCCTCCCTTCAATAAAATCAAAGACTGCCCTATTCTTAACCTTATGGCCCCAGAGGGGCAGGCTAGGTGGTACAGAGGATAGAGTGCTGGGCCTGAAGTCAGGAAGACTCATCTTCCCAAATTCAAATCTGGCCTCAGATGCTTACTAGCTGTGTGACCCCGTACAAGTCACTTAACCCTGTTTGCTTCAGTTTCCTCATCTCTAAAATGAGCTGGAGAAGTAAATAGCAAACCACTTCAGTATTTCTGCCAAGAAAACCTCAAATGAGGTCACAAAGAGTCAGGCACAATTTAACAACAACATGGCACAAGAGGCTGAAAATTCCCCAGCTAACAACAGGTTAAGGCAGAGCTGGAGTTAAGGTTGGGGAGGAAGTGAATGAAATAGCACTCAAAAAATGAACTTTATGTCAATGAACTCAAGAAATTATTAGCCAGGCCCATAGTTTAGAACCTTGGCCACTGTTAACAATAACATTCTGTGATTATGGATTTGATCCTACAACCTTGTGATGCCCCAACAGTTCGTTGTTCCAAGTTTTTGTTCCCTTTCCTATCCAGAGTAGTACAGGTTTCTCTCGAGGCAAAAGATCTTTAAGCTCTCTTTGAGGCACTGACAGGAGTAGGGATTTCAGAATATGTCAGTAGCTCTGGGATTCATTCTAATCGTAGCCTACATTGATCATGCATGAGTAGGGGGGCAGGTAAGTGGCACAGTGAGAAAGTGGCAGGCCTGAAGTCAGGAGGATCTGAATTCAAAGTGTCAAAATCAGATACTCATTAGCTGTGTCATCCTGGGCAAGTCACTTAACCTCTGATTGCCTCAGTCTCCTCAACTCTAAAATGGAGATAATAGTACCCACCTCCCAGGGCTGTTGTGAGGTTCAAATAAGAATATTTGTAGTGAGCACTACATAAATGTTAGTTGTTACTATTATTATGAGTTGTCTATTATCCCCTCCTCCTGCCATAATACATAGAATTACAATAGTTTAATTCCTAGGTTTATTTATACTAATTCAAATATCCCTGCTGAATCTCATCCCCACACCTTCCTATTACTCCTTCCTACAATTTCCCAAGGAATGAAAACATGAAATTGTTGGGTTGTGATTATCACAGTTCCTAAACCCGATTCTGGGGGTGGGGTGGGGTGAAGAAGACAGCCGTTCCCAAGAAGCCTTTCCCTACCCCTCTTAATCTAGTGCCTTCCTTCCATGGATTATTTCCTATTTATACTGTATATAGGTTGTTTATATATATTTGATTACATGTTGTCTCCCCCCACTAGATGATGAGCTCCTTCAGGGCAGGAACTGTCTTCTGCCTCCTTTTTGTATTCCTAGCCCTTAGCACAACACCTAGCACATTAGTAGGCACCTGATAAACGTTTATTGACTGACTGACTTCCCAAAGGACATCTGGAACAGGGAAAGAAAACATTCCTACTGGCCTAGTGTTGCGCTAAAAAAGCCTAACCAAATGGAAAAGTACAGGCTCAGACACTAAAAATAGCTGCTGCACTTTTACAGCAGAAAAAGCCTTTGGTTTTTGCCTGGTTTTTCCTCCTTTTTTTTCCTTTAACAAAACGGGAAGGCTGAGTGCCATACAAACCTTTCCATAGCTAGGCTGTCAAGGGGCACCGTTTCTAGCATTCCTAGAGACAAGGAGTTCACAAAACCTTGTTTTTCTCCAGGATAACTCGTGACATGTCTGTGCAAGGGAGGCCACAAAAAGTGAGGACAAAAGGCCACAGGCTATGACAGTTGATGGAGGGTGACTACTGAAGCAGGAACAGCTTCCCTCACTAAGGCCCCTTCTACCAAGGAGCAAAACAAATCCTTGGTCTCCTGCTGACTAACGGTGAAGAAGAGGTGGGCAAAAGAGATGAAGAAGCAAGCTTAAGAACCATACAAACAAGGGAAGAAAGGAGCCAGATTAACCCACCCTTTGAATCCAGTCACACTGGTATTCATTTCTCCAAGTAGTACATGTTCATGTAATACATAGTAACGAGTGGAATTGGATCCCCTTCGTCATAGCCACTGCTAAGCAACAAAACAGGTGTTGAGGAATAGGAAGAAAAGGAGGAACAGGAGGAATAGAGATAGAACAAGGGGGAAGGGGATTAAGAGAACAAGGACAAAGAGGAAGAAGGGGGAAAAAGGAGATAAACTGAAGAAAGGTCAGAGGTACCTGACTGACAAACCTCACTTTCAAAGGGGCAAGCTGATTTGCTGCCATGCACAGTTGGGGCAGCAAGAATGGTAACTTCCACACGATTCCCAGCAGACACAAGCATGCATAAAGGGAATAACACATCCAGCAGCCTCCTCTAGTCACAAAAAAGGAGCAAAGATTGATCGATTCACTAACTGGATCCTTCACTTTCCCAATAAACCCAAACTATACAGCTGAGCTAGTTATCCCCTTTAATTTATCCCCCCTTATAAAACATAAGCTAAAGGCAAAAGATGACAGCTCAAGGGGCTACAGAGCAATGAGGTCAGGACTCTTCCCCCTTCCCTCCCTCCTAGTAGCACTGGTCCCAAGACAGGAGCCCTGGAATGAACATAAACTAAGGGGAGTGAAGTTGGATCTTCTTTCCACTAAACCAAGGAGAGCTGACTAATTTGCACATAACCCAGCCTTCACCTAAAGCAAGAGAGATGGAGGGAGGACACAGTTTTCTCTGGGAAAATGGTTTTTTCGGCTTTATCCAGAACACAGAGCAAGGTAAATGCTTCACGGCCATGATCAACAAGGCTACCCAGAGTCTATCTAGGCAGCATTAGAAGGAGCCGGACACCTGAAGCCTTTAAAAGATCTCCTGATGCTAAGCAGAACAAAAAGTCTACTGCCTAGGCACAGGGCCAAATGAGCACACAGATTTGGTAAACACTTGGGGAGAGTTTTCCCTGATATCCTCTTACCTATTCTCCTCCTCCTTCAGGTCCAAAGCCCAAAACTGCCTGGGACACATCTGTGCCTGGATACATTACCCTTGGACCTATCCTACTGACAGACCTGCATTTTTTATTTTATTTTCTTCAAGTGACTTAAAAGATCATAGCTCAGCCTCCAAAACAGACGCTTATTTCAATGTTCCACCAATAAGTCTTCCCTAAGTATCCTTAGGCTTCAGGACAAAAGAGATAATAAGGTACTTGAGTTGCCCATTTTTCTAT
Source organism: Vombatus ursinus (assembly GCF_900497805.2). Taxonomy (NCBI): domain Eukaryota; kingdom Metazoa; phylum Chordata; class Mammalia; order Diprotodontia; family Vombatidae; genus Vombatus; species Vombatus ursinus. The sequence goes on from NW_020951350.1 coordinate 3,673,650, forward strand.
CAAAATCGGCCATTTATAGGCTATGCCACTACTTAAATAAAGGTTGGATGTGTTCAGAAATCTGTAATGCCAGCTTACGGCAGCCCAGAGCAGATGCTCTGGGGGAAGAGTGTGGGCAGGGGGCTGGTGGGGGGAGGAACAGGGACTCACCAGCCCTCGCCTACCACTCATTCCCACTCCATTCAGAAAGAGCAGGAAGAGGGAAGAGGGGATGCTGGGACCTGCTGGGGGAGGAGGGCATGAATCACAGATCAGACAAAATGTTTTCTTGTAACTTGTCTCAAGGCACAGATACAAAAGGAAGAGAACATACACTGAAAAAACAGAGAAGGAGGAGGTACTGAGAGCTCGATTTGGCTCCTAGACATAGAAGTATAGCTGTTCCAAAGCCATAGTCCCTCTAGGGACCAAATATCCCAGAACTGCTAACTACAGAAGCCCCTATTGAAACCCTTCTGAGGCCACACTAGATTTGGCTGATTATCACACAGGCTCTCCCTGAATCCTTCAGAGGAGGGAAAGGGAGGGGCATCACAAATTCCAAGCTATAAGAAAGAAACAGATTTTTTCCCCTCAGATCACATGTGAAGTCCAAACCAGAATTCGAATCAGGCATATTGCCCTACAGTTTAAGGTTCTCTCTACTAGTCCTCTCTGTGCCTCCCAAAGAGCATCTGTATAACAAGTAGTTCACCACACAATTTAAACTTAAGAGACAAAAGCAATTTATTGTGTTGCAATTCACACATAAAGGAAAGTGATTTTAAACAAAGACTCCAACAGCTGAAGATCAGAAAGAAAGACCAGAAGGCAAACAAAGCCCATTCACCATATTTCCAATACCATCAATCTAATGAGTCTGTGGCTATTGCCAAAAAGAACAGCCAATATCCAGGGACAGCTGTAAGAACGCTGGAAGACAATACACTATTTTGCAAACTGAAGATTAAAGAGTGAGTTCTTCCCTGAGACACACATTCATTATTATTTATGGGCTGCACTAGTGCACATACACGTGTACAAACAGTCACTCACCTCTTTACAAACAAGAATCTATCATCTAAATTGAATAGGCAAATGTAAAGTCAGAAAACAATATGAAGAAATCGCAGAGAAAGCCATTGACAACAGAAAACAACATACAGAAGACTTTAGGAAAGAAATGAATCATAAAGAACAATTTGAAAGAGAAAAAAGGCGCACAGGGCCAAGCACACAGCCTTTTTTTCTCAGAAATGGGAACCATGGAGAAAGGTCACAAGGTAGACAGTGAGCTAGAAGAACCCTGAACTGGGAAACAAAAACTGTGGGTTCTGACTTCATGACAGTCATTAATTCACTGTGAGACAAAAAGTAAATGATGAGGTTTTGAGGTTTGACCACTTACACAATCAGAATAGTACCTGTTCCATAAAGCTAAAAGACTGAATGAAATGAGCTATACAGATACTGAATGCTTGCTGTGATCACAGCAGGAAAGATCCAAGGGAAAAAAAGGAGAACAGTTAAGAAAGAAAGCACTAAAAAGCTGTGTGATTTGGGATATGTTCTTTCATGTCTCTGAGCTTCAGTTTCCTTACCTGTGTAATGAAGGGACTGGACTAGATGACTCTTAGTCTATGATGTCTAAGCTAGAAAAAAGAGAAGGAACAAGATGAGCCCTAGGACTATGGCTGGATAAAGAGCTAAAAAGCAAAGAAAGGCCAGAAGAGCCAAAAATAAATAAACTACAAATATAATATAGGTTTTCCTAAAGAGGCATGACCTACCCTAATAAGTCCCTTCACTAGTCCAATTGAAAACAGAGTCCCCACTGTACTAACAGGCAGCAAACAACACAGGATAGAATGGAACAACTTACTTTTGATGTTTGGTATAGAGACCAGGAAGTTAACAACAGATGCTGAGTTTCTAAGGAGGTAAGGACATTGAATCCTGTTTTAGATGTCTTGAGTTCGGTTAGGTAACAGGACATCCAAAAAAAAAGTCTATAATGAGCATTTGAAGATATGGGATTGAAACTTGAGTGAAAGGTCAGAACTACAGATTTAGAAATCATCACTAAAATGGTGAATTGAAACTCTAAAAATGGATGCGCTTTTCACAAGAAAAAACATAAAGAGAAGAGCAGAAGGTCAAGACTTGAGCCTAAAATAAGACACGAGAAGGAAGAGAAGCCAACAAAGAAATAAAGAGCTGTCAGAGAAGTAAGAGGATCAAGATATTGGAGTGCCACAAACAGTAAACAAGAATTTAAGCACTTCCTTACTATTTCGTACTATGGATACAACAATAGGCAAAAATGTGGTCCTGACCCTCAAGGAGCACATTCTAAAAAATGTAAATAACTATGTATAAGCAAGATAAATAGATACAGAGATAGAACATGTATACACAGATAGATAGATGACAGATGGATAGATGGATGCATAAGGGAAGAAAATCTAAGACGGAAAGAGGCGGGGAAGAAGAGAGAGAGGGAAAGGACCAGGAAATGCCTCCTGTAGAAGGTAGGACTTTAAATGAGTCTTGAAAAGGTCAGGAAAGATAGAAAGGAGGTAGAGGTGAGAAGCATTCCAAGCACTGGGAGTGGCAGGGAGAGGGAGCAACCAATGAAAAGGCCTGGAGTCCAGAGCTGGAGTGTCCCATTTAAGGAGTAATAAGTATAGCTGGATCACAAAAGGAAAGTACAAGGAAAGGTAGAAAAGATCCAGGTTATGAAGAACTTTAAATGCCAACGTATTTAATATTTGATCCTAAAAGTATCTGGGAGACAAATTTACCAAGAGAAGGAAAACCATTTTTACTCTTGTGTGGAGGATGGGTTGGGGTAGAGAGAGAGCTAAGGTAAAGAAACCAATGAGAAGGCTATTATAATAGTCCAAGGGAAATGTAATCAGGGCCTGTACCAAGGTGTCCTCTACTAGGCTGGTTGGCACAGGAGTATAGATAAGGGGAACTATAGAAAAGGAGGAAATGATAGTAAAAAATGTCAAATGTTGAAGAAGTCAAAACAGAATTATGAGGAAGACCGCGCCATCTGGCCAGCACCATACTACCTAAGGCAAGAATACAAAATGTGTCTCTGTTCCCTTCCCCTGGCCACATATACCAATCTAATGTCATGACAGCCAGTAAATGTATATTTTTTTATATTTTTCTGCACTCCTCAATTTTATGTGCCAGAAGTAAATACCTGACTTGCCTTGTCTTTGCTATGGCTCTGGATCTGGCAATAAGCTAAGAGTACAGTTTCAATAAAGTGGTGGAGACACAAAGTGAATAGAATGTGACTGAGTCACAGGCCTCCACAATTGGGCACTATAATTTTTCCAGACTTACCTCATATTACTCCCCATATGCACCCTATATTCCCATCAAACTGCACTATTCTCTGTCTCCTAAATGTTTCCCATCTATGCTTTCCTGCCCCCACACCATTGCTTAGTACGTTATTTCCTAGACTTCGAATTTCCTCCACCTCCCACCGTACTTGCTAGATTACTACCTAAACTTTTTAAAAAAACCAACTCAAATGCCAGGTCTTCAATAAAGCTTTCCCTGGACCACCCAACCACTAGTCAATTTTAAACACTGAACCTCACATGTGGCATTTTTACACCTCTTGAATGCACTTACATATTATTATGTATTACAGTTATTTATGTCTGTGAAGAAGTCAAAACAGAATTACGAGGAAGACCACTCCATCTGGCCAGCACCATACTACCTAAGGCAAGAATATAAATGTGTCTCTGTCTTTATCCACCCCCACTATACTATCAGCTCCATGAAGTAATTGTGTATTAATGAAATGTCATATCTTCTGTAAGGCCCAATACAGTGCCTACACAAATTTAACTGAATTATGTATCAATAGAAATAGAGTACCGAGATCAAGAGAGGTAATAGTCTCACTATACTCTGTACTGATCAGGTCACTATCTAGATCACATTGTTGAAATTCTGAGAAATATAACTGATATTTCATATGAAGAACAATTAAGGAACTGGGGATGTTTAGCCAAGATACACCTTAGCGGGCATAAAAACCATCTTCAAATACTTAAAAGGCTATCAAGTAGAAGAAGCATTAGATTAGGTCTGTGTAGTTTTAGAGGACAGAACTAAGCAGATCAATAGTATACATCAAAAGGAGGCAGGTGATGGATCAATGAACAGAAAAACTTCCTCATAATTAGCATTGTTCAAAAGAAGTGGAATGGGTAGCATTCAGAGACAGTGAAACTTACCAGACATAGACTCAATGGATACAGTAATATTCAAGCAGAAACTAGACATTTAAGGGATTCTATAAAGGGAATTTAGAAGCAGCACGGTGCAATGGATAGGTACTTAAGCTTGGATTCAGGAACAGCTGGGTTCAAATCCCACTTCAATCACTCCCTGGTGACACTGGTCAAATCATTTAACTTCTCTGTGCCTCAAAACAAAAACTTATGTACTAAGTCAAAAGGGAGTTAAAATCTATCCCACACAAGTAGTTCTCCACATAGACAAAATCTGATTTTTCACATTTGGAAAGAATTCTTCTTGTCCTAGTTGGGGGTTTGAATGACATAATCTCTTAAGATCTCTTCTATGATCCTCAGAACACCTCTGTGAAGTATGCCAAGAGGAAGGGTCTTGTCAAAGATTGTTCTACATGTTAATGGCAAAGAGAGAATTGGAATCCAGGTCCCCTGACTTATAACCAAGTCCTTTTTCTAGTAGCTCAAAAGGGAGGCTCTCTAGATTGGAAACTCCTAGGGGCAGCTAGATGGCGCAGTGCTTAGAGCACCAGCCCTGAAGTCAGGAGGACCTGAGTTCAAATCTGACCTCAGACCAAACATTTGACATTAACTAGCTGTGTGACCCTGAGCAAGTCACTTAACCCCAATTGCTTAAAAAAAAAATTAAAATAGATTGGAAACTCCTGGAAGGGAAAGGAGAGACAGCAACAGGGGCTTCATCTTCTTCTTTCTCACACCCCTGCCTCCTGTTGCATATGTACCTAACACATAATAGCATAATGAAGCCACAGCTAGAAGTAACTGCATGTTTTATGTTAAAAAAAAATCTCTCCGGGATAAAAGAAATGAGAGAGGAGTTACCCCCCAGCACCACCCCATGAAGGTGCTTTCCATCCTGAGCAATTGTTCTGCTGAGCCACATGACTGTCCACAAGCTGAGTCTCTGATCTTGCTACAAGTTATGCTTGAGAATGTCTGCAGACCTCATCTGTATTGGTGACAATAGGAATGAAGCTTCCATTAAGCCTCTTCTTAATGGGAGGCATTTGACTGATGCTTGCTGGCTCTGCAACAGCGCCGGCTGCAGCACTAGCTGAGTGCAACCACTACAGATCCCACTTCACAATTCAAAAAAATCTGAAGACTCAAGCATATTTCATTAATTCCCACCGCTGTATCTTCTTCCTTTTGTAGTTTAACTCTAAAGATGGACTCTGGAAGATTCGTAGGGATACAGGAAACCTAGTGCATCTACATCCTGAAATCTAAAGCATCCCCAGAGAAAGGCAGTAAACACTCAGGAGGTAGGAGACAGGTGTGGGGTAAGAGGCAGTAAGTTAGAGCTTGTAGCTTCTTTTCTGAACTAAGCCTTCAAATTCCCTTTATGTCAAGGACAAATTCCTCTATCTGCCTCTCCAGTTTCTCAGGGTCTAAACTAAGACTCAACCTTCCACCTCTACATTACCCCACTGGTCCAGCCCTGACGATCCTCAGCAGCAGAGATAATGAGATTTTTCTAGTATCTTTCCCCACAAAAGCTCCAAGGACTTACTTCTATGTGATCTCACCCATCTGATAAAATATGCCTTGGGACTACAGAAGAGCTAAGACAAGGTTTATCCACCTACGCTCTGAAAACAATATAAATAAGGTCTAGAAAAGGTCTGTGCTTCATTCACTGCCCAGCACACAGCACATCTGTGGCTGAGCTAGGACCATCAAGCAAAGCTTAGGACTCTCAAACTTGTGCTGGTGTACAAAACAAACAAATCAATATTTATTCTGCCACAAAAGCTCTGACCTTTTAGGTAACAGGGAATCTCCCTGGGCTCCAGAGACAAGTTCCAGTAAGAAGTTATTAGCATCATCACTGGTCCCCATACAACAGAAATAAACATAAGCTCTCCCTGCCTTCAAGGTGCCTGTTTCCAAACAGCTAGTGGCCATGACTCTCCCAACTGGAGTCCCTGGGAAGAGCACTGAAGAGAAAACCTAAAAAGGAATAGCCAACACCTTAATGGTTATCATTCTGAGCAATCTGAGACACTAATTATCACGCAGTAATGACGAGGTGGGCAAGAATTACAGTTATAAAATAAACTAATTCAGAAACCCCAAGAAAACAGCATTTACTCACTGAAAGTACTTAGCACGCAGGCCAGGTCACAGAGTGAAGAACTTGTTACTACTATGTTGCTACCAAATGTGCCTTCCAGGTACATCAGCAACTAAACCAATATTCTATTTTATTTTTAACACGTACAAGAGCCCAGGGCTATTTATAATCTTGGATGCTTTAAAACTTGAAAGGGAGATGAATTTTAAAGTGTACACATTTACATACGTGGGTGGAAACACAAAAACCAGACGCCTTGCATGCAGCTTGGAGAATCATAGCTCAAGGCTTTCATGATCCTACCTAATGCTCTAAGAAAAATCAGGCGAGTTCTCCAGGGGAGGTAGGAGGCTGGGTGGGTAGCCAAGAAACAAAGAAACCTAAACTTGGCACTGGCAAGGCAATTAAGGAGCAGATATTTTTAAATGCACTGTTTTTTACGCTACATACATATACATTTATTAATGGTTTGAGATCATAAGCCACATTTAATTCCAGGCCCCAGCACGTGGTCTCGTGCAACAGACATTTAATAAATGTTTATCAAATGGAAATGCTATGGAGAATCACAATTTCCAATGTAATCATTTTTTTCCATATTCCATATACTATATGTATGGAAGTGTTCTTTTTCAGTGCTTATTAAATTCATAGTAAAAAATGTTTAAATAGAATTGTTAAAGAAATGCTCTGAAAATACAGGGTCTAGCATGGCTCTCAATCCTTTTGTGGATTGGGCCCCTTTTGTGGGCCCATCTCTTCCATTTCCCTAAAAAGAGGATGTTCTGAAAATAATGATGTCAGCAAAGACTTTTTTTGACCCAACCAAAAGTTCACTTGCTGGTTTAGAAGGCAACAGCACAAATTTGCCCCCCTTTTCTCTGGGCTTAGTGAAGTGAAAGGGAATGGTGGTATAAAATCAGAATAATGCCTTAGAAGAGGATTAGACCATTTGATCTTAGGCAAGGCCCTCCTCTAAAAATTCAAAAGTCCCTGCCCTCAACAAACTTACACTCTAGTGAGAGACAATATGCAAACAAATATACACAATTATGTACAAATATACAACATATATACAAATATACTATATACAGGATAAATGGGAAATAATTAAAAGAGGAAAAGCACTGGAATTAAGAAGGGTTAGAGAAGGCTTCAAGTAGAAGGTGGAATTTTAGTTGGGATTTAAAGGAAGCCAGGGAGCCAGTCAGAGCAAAGGAGGGAGACCATTGCAGGAAAGGGGGACAGTCAGAGAGAAGGCCCAGAGCTAAAAGATGGAGTATCTTGTTGGTGGAACAGCCAGAAGGCTGGTGTCATTGGATTAAAGAACATGTGTCAGAGCAAAATGATGGAGTGAACCAAAATCACAGAACCAAAAACTGGAACAGGGATTTAAAAGCAAATTCTTTAACCTAAATCTAGGGTTCGTCATCTCTAAAGTCCCTTTTAACTCTAAATCCCACGATCTGAACCCAAACTAACTTTTGCAAAAAAAATTTTATTTACTAACAGAAACTGTTCACTTACTCAACTGGTTCAATTCCCACCTCAATCACTGGACTGGGCTCCATAGGGCTGGCCAGCATACCAAAGACTAAACTGTCCATTAACGCCATGTGTCAGGAAGACAGATGAGAGCTATCTGGGTTTGGGTCTTGACTTCTGCATCCTCACTTCAGCCTTATCCATCTGCACTGCCTGAAGCCCACAGGAAGCCCAGACTTGCAGCTGGCACTCAGCTGACTAGGGTGGGAATGGAGGAGCGAGAACCCGAAAACGCCAATACTCTGAGACTGATTTTTACCACCCTTCTTATTTCCTCCATGCCCCTCCTCCAGCTCACCAAATATACAACCATCAGGCACACAAACATACAGAAACCTCTTCTTGCACTTCATAGCTAGGATTGCAGACAGACTACCCTGCCCCAAAACACAAAGCTGACTATGGAAAGGTCCCTAAAAAGGAGTCAAATTCCCTGTTAAAAAGGGCCCCACTAAGCTACAGACTGGGATCTGAACAACAGGACATTTCACTTGTGAGTCTTTTCCATCCCGGCATTCAGCACCTCTGTGTTGGGAAGAGCTTTTCACAAGAAGGCTCTTGGCCAACCAGTCTCACCCTTGGTAACACCTCTCTCTCACACCAGGCCTTTCTCCCCTTATGCTAAAACTTGCAATTTTAACAAGATTTAACAGTTTTTACAGAGAGCTCTTTAATCCAAAAGATTGATTTTAATGGTAGAACTTTCTGGCACCTTAGTGGGTAGGAAAATTATTTTCCGGTCAGGAACATCTTTCAATGCCCTTCAAAAACATAACATACTCACCTGTCTACCCTGCTTATTGAGATACTAAAAATTTAGTTCCAACAGGACAACCATTAGGCCAACTGATCTTCAGTTAGTATCACACTCAATAGTGTTCTTGCTTCAGTTTCCCCCTTGCTTCCCCTTGCCTCCATGTCAACAGCTTACCCATTCAACCTCAGTGAGTCTTGTCAAACACAATAGAATCAGAGGAACATAAAAAATATGGATTCCAACAGTCATGAAAGCAGGACCAGGAACCCCTCTCCTCTCCCTAACCCCGCCCACCAGGAGCATCTATCCTAAACCCAGCCAGTCCCCAGTGACCTCAGAATTTATACTGGAGAACCAAAATGTGATCACTCCAAATCCCAGATGGCAGAGTGAGTATCCCATTCCAATAATAGTTCACTAAATCAGCAGTGAAGAGAATAACCAGGAGAAGAAACAGCTGAAATATTTTAGCAGCTGCAAATTATTTTTCTCTCCTCACAGGCCAAGCTCCCATCCAAACGTTTTCTGATCCCCCACTCCTCATTGAGGGTTGGCAAGCATGTATATGTGAATACTGACAACTAAATTCTGGTTCAAAAACCAATATTAAAATTCCAATTAACTGATATTTAACTGTTTAATGTCAACAAATTCACAATTTAACTTTAAATATACTTCAGTTTATTAGTAGCTTAATTAAATGTCTTCAGAAGCCTGGACATTGGCATAGAATGTGTTGTCCATAGGGAGTCACTCCCAGCTCCCTTTCCTCGGTAATCCGAGGCCAGAAAATTGTGAGTACCACTAACAAAGGCTAAAGGGAGCCCTGCACTCCCCCACATAGGCTCCTAATGAGGCAGTTTCTCACCACGCCTTGGCTGGGATCAGGAAAGCAGTACAAATTCTTAAATAGAGAGCAAACAAACTCTGCATATGGAAAGTAGCCAAACTGGGCTACAATTATTTTTGAAAGTGCATTTAAAAAAAAAAAGAAGAAAAGAAAAACTTCACTTGCCTGCAGGCACACAAACACATACATACACACACACACACACACGCAAGTGCGCAGGCACATGGCACGTGCACTGAGAGAGAGAGAGAGAGAGAGAGAGAGACTTTGCCCATCTGTTATCAGTTCTTCTACAGTGTGGCATATCACGAAACACGCACACTTACTAAGAGGACACAACAGGAGTTAGTACAGCAGGTAGGGTTACAAGTCGACTTGCCAGCAGGCACATCAACAAAATCTCTAGTCTGGCCCTGCCCCTGAGCTTCCATCCTACAACTGATTGGATTTCATGGCATAACCAATGAAATCCCCCTCAATCTGAAACCCAGGAAACAGACTCTGAGTTCTAACTGTCTAGAATGTGATGGTGACACCTCTGGTGAGCCCAGGGAATTCACAGGGAACGCAGGGACACTCCAAGGAAGGCCTCCTGCATTTGGCCTCTCTCATTATATAACTATATGTCAAATACCAGATATGTGCCTAAGTAAACACATCCAGGAAACAATCTGTTATGCTGCCAATTTAAAGGCAAGATACATTTAGCTCAGAAGCAAATGGCATACATGTAGTGTTTATTTCAGTTGGCAGGAATGATGTCCCTAATCCTAGCCAGCCTCAAAAAAAGAGATCTGTCATTTCAGGAGTGGAAATGGGGAAGGAAGCAACTTGCCTCACACTCAATTTTCAGCACCTCTTCCTGGAAGCGGCTGCCCCATTCCACCCCAATTTCTTTATAACCTCTACTAGTCCCCTACAAGCTTCCAAGTTCCCCTTGCTCCTTGTCTAGGCTGCTTACCTCCCCCACTTCCTACTCATCTGAAACTGAAGTAGCTTGCCATTCCCCTCCACAGGAGGCATTTCCATTCATTTATTCCATTCTATTTCATTTCTCGGTGATTTTACTCTGTGACTGTCCTTAAAACTGTTACTACTGCCTCTGGTTCATTATGCCATACAGGAAAGTACTTTGTAAAGCAAGAACAATCAATATCACAAACCTTCCTCCCTAAAAAGCAATTGTTCTGATAAACAAGTAGGCAAAATACAATTGTTTCAAATAAACCAGATATCTGGGTTGCGGCTCACAGAAAGGTGATGGGCAACAGGGAAAATACAGAGGCAATCTGAACCCCTACATACTAATCACCGGCTAGCTGTGTCTCCACATCCACACCAAAGCCATTCAAAATGAGAAGCATGGCTGGACCAACCCAGAGAGAGATTTGTGCAAAGAACTTGGTAGCTTTCCAATCAAGATAACCTGCTGAGCAAGCAGGAAAAAAAAAAAAAAAGAATTCACAAAAAGATCAGGACCCTTCTGGCAGCATGCTGGGGAGAACAAGCAACCCAACATCTAAATCAGCCATCAAGATTAGCTAGGAAAGTTAGCCAAGATTCAGCTCACTGCATCTGTCTAGAAAACCTGAGCCCATTCTCATTTCTAGGGCCACCTCAATTCAGAGCATGTCTTCTGCTTGCCTGGGCACCTAACACCTGACTAAAGAGACCAGTGTTGTTTACTTTGGTGTGGCTTCTGGAGGTAGTTTCAGGTTCTTAATAGCTCAAACAAATGTGACAAGTGACAAGCACCTAAAGAAGTAACTTAGGGACATTCCAACCTCAAACCACAACTGGCTACCTGGACCCAAAGTATGTGGGGATGGGGGGAGGGGTCCCTAGGAGATGACAATAAGAGCCTAAGCCTAGCCTAATATCATTCAGCACTGTTAGCTCCCTATTTCTATCTCTCTCCTTCCTTCCTCTTCTATGACAAGGAGGGGTGTTTTCATACCATTACATCAATGGGCAGAATTTAAGGACTGGAGAGGAAGGATTTAGCTTGTTAGAGCTGAGATCATGCCCACAACCAGTGCAAAGGAACACAGAATGATAAAGCAATGCCATTTGTGAGAAAAAGCAGATAGACCAATATGGCAGGACTATAAAGAAAAAAATTAATACAACACCATACTCTGTGATTAAGGCTTAAATCTACAAGAAAATTTTTATTTAATATTGCATCAATCAATATCTAAGTCATTTCTAGCTTGGAGAGCAAGATGCCTAAACTGGCATAGTCTCCAAAACCTTCCTGACAGGACTGTCTCCCCAAGAAATTTCAAGTAACATTTATAGGAATCTTGAATCAAGAAAAGATACAGTCTGGATTAACTAACACTGAGCAACTATATCTCTGTTCCTTCTTCTTCACCATTCTCGTCCAGGAATCCTCCCAATGGTCTATATTGAAATGCAGAATCCGAACTGAATAAAAGTCAATTGAGTGCCTCTCTTTGAATAGAAGAGGGTTCTTCCAAAGAATTAGACCTCGGTCTAATTCCTTTATGAGAGGGGGAGTACATTGCGCTTAGAAGGGTCTTGATAAATTTCTGGTTATCATCCTTAATCTATTCACCTTATTTTTCCTGTAGGGGATCCATCCAATGGGCTTTTCCCAGAAGTCTGGAGAAAAATGTTAAAAAGCTGAAAAAAAACATTACTTTAGAGGAAAAAAAAACATTTCTAGAGAAACCAAAGAAGAGATTTTTTTAAAAAATACGATTCCATACAGGAATATGTAAAAAGATTGGAAAGGTAGAAAGGGAACAGTGTATACACTATCAGTTGAGGTTACTGTGTCAGTTTTTTTTTTTTTCAAACTGTCTTTCTTGGATAAAAGGAAGGACTCATTTTTGTCACCTCTAAGCAGATAGTTCTCAGATCTATTTATTCATCCCTAACCTCTCTCCTGACCTCCAATCTTGAATGACCAACTGCCTATCAGACATCTCAAACTAAAGTCTCATACACAGATGTCTCAAACTCAACATGTACAAAACAGAACTCATCTTTCCCCCTAAAACTTTTCACTTTTTCTAAAACCCTCTATTACTCTCTAGGGCAGTGGTATCAAACTCAAATAGGAAAGGGGCCACTAAACTATACATAAGGATCCCTGAGGGCTGCATATTGACTAAGAAAACCACATATTAATATTGCCTATGTTCTACTGTATTTTTATTTATTTTGTTAAATATTTCCCAATTACATTTCAATTTGGTTCTGGATATACTCAAGAGTGTTGCTGGCTGTGTTTGACACCTCTGGTCTAGGACACCAGCCCTGAACATACTAGCACTAACCACTGCCAAGTCTTGTCAATCCATTTCTTTCTCTCCACTCACACAGCTGTCACTCTGGCTGACACCCTCTTCTACTGCAAAAGCCTGTTGGTTGCACTCCCTCCCTAGCTAGGGCATCTTCCACTCAGCTGCCAAAGTGATCTTCTTAAAGCACAGGTTTAACCATGTCAACCTTCCCCTCCCCCCACAATCAATAAACTCCTGTGCTACCCTATTACCTCCAGGATCAAATATAAAATCCTGTGTTTGGCTTTTGAAGTCTTTCAAAACTTGGCCCCTTGGGGCAGCTAGGTGGCGCAAGGATAGAGCACTGGGCCTGGAGTCTGGAGGACCTTAGTTCAAATCTGGCCTCAGACACTTAACACTCACTTAACTGTGTGACCCTGGGCAAGTCACTTAACCCCAACTGCCTCACACACACACACACACACACACACACACACACACATATTTAAAAAAAAAAAAAAGACATTACCAAAAAAAAAAAAACCTGGCTCCTTTCTACCTTTCCCATTGTGAAGGAGGTAAGTTAACCTATGTAGTGTGAATTTAGGGGAAACATATGCTCCCTAGAAAAGTAATTTCAAAGACCAAGGAGGCAGAGGTACATGGTTGTATAAACAGAGACAGACCCTCAGGCAGTACTTCATTCAACATCAGGTACTTTATTCCCACTATCTTCAAGATTTCATGCCAAAACCAGAAAATTCTGATAAGATTAACTATAGAGAAAACTTTAATCCATAGGAATAAACCTGATCTTTAGTAACTCCTGAGACCTCAAGGTTACTCTAACCCTAAGTCAATATGGTCTCCCCAAAATCACAAGACATCGGGTCCTTGTTACTGAACCTCCCAAATAAGGAAAATGGCCAAGCAACCTCACCTGACAGGCTAATTAAACTTTTCTTTTATATTATAATGTCACCATAAGTCTATGCAGAACTGTGTGTGTGTGTGTGTGTGTGTGTGTGTGCACACATGCCCGTGTGTCTGTGTCTGTCTTCTCTGCCTGTCTGTCTCTGCCTGTCTCCCTTTGTTCCAGGACTTCACTATCAACCTGGCAACTGTACATCAGCTGCTGCTAATTAAACGTTTTATCTTGCCTCCTCATTTTTTGACCTCCAGTCAAATGGACCAAAGTAGAAGAAATTACTTTCCAGGAGGATCTTAGAACCTCTAGGTTGACATGGGCCTTTTCATGGCTGTCCTCAATGCCTAAAATGCTGTACCTTCCTAGCTTTCTGGATTCCTTTAAGACTCAGTACAAATCCCACTTTGTGCAGAAGCCCTTTCCCATGAGAATGGAAAGATAGATTGGGACCAAGTTGCTTAAAAGGGGAAACAAAAGAGTTTGTATTTTATCCTAGAGGCACTTGAGCTACTGACTAGCGGAGTGACACGTTCTGATCTATACTTAAGTAAATTTCCTTTGGTAACTATATGGAAGATGGATTGCAGTATGGAGAGACTTGAGGAAGGGAAGCCAATTAGGAGGCTGTTGAAATAACCTAGACAATGGAAGGTGATAAATACATGAACTAAAGTATGTCAACAGGCAATCACAATGTCATGAGACTTGTGACCTGAGTTCAAATTTGGCCTCAGACACATAAATACTTCCTAGCTGTGTGACTCTGGGCAAGTCACTTAACCCCAATTGCCTCACTTAAAAAAAAAAAGAGAGAGAGAGAGAGAAAATTGAAAGAGGGCTGGGTTTTGAGGGGAGGAAATAATGAGGTCTCTTTTAGATATGTTAAGTGTGAGATGTCACTGGGACACAGCCAGTTTGAAATGTCCAATAGGCCATTGCTGATGCAGAACTGAAGTTCCCTCCACCAAATGGAAAGTAGAAGCAATTACAACAAACCAAGAGATATCAGATACACAGAATGGTCCCAGCAACAGAACAGAACCAATACCAAATACTGCTCACAAAAGGTGCAGGACATCTTTCCCAGAGGCAGGCATTCAAACTATTATTATTGCTTCACCCATGTCAAAGTACAAATACGGCAAGTTTCCTCCCAACATGTGACAAGCCCCTGGAAACATCTTATTATCTTATGGAACAAGCTCCCAGACCCCTACCAACTCTCACCGTTCTTTGTTGGGATGACCCAACCATCAGAAAGAGGCTAAACCTAGTCACAGTGACCCTAAATTAGGAAATAGAGAAGATGGTCTTCTACCTAACTTTCCTGGTCCATGGTTCCCTAAATACCAACTATCTCAGAATACTGAGTCTTTAAGGACATCCTAATTAAACGTACTTTGATCACAAGATTAGGAAAAAGTCCCATCCAAATGCTACATAAAGGAAACCTGAGTTTGAGCTGTGAGTTTGCTAAAGATGTCTATTCTCTGGCAGCTCAAAGCCAGACCTATAATTATGATAATCAAGTAACAGGCAAGGAAAACATGACTTCTCCACCCCATATACATTAACCATGAAAGGTTGCTGAGCTTAAGTGTCAATCACCTATCTTCATTTCTACTGCTTCTCTTTCCCCATTCAAAGTGGGAGAGATTATGTTGAACAGCAGGAATTTGACCCCTAGAAGGTCAAACACACTGCCACTCTAGAAGGAAAGAATGAAAAACAAGATTAAAGCTATATTTCCTAAGCCTAACTGTACTCTGGACCAGTATACTTCAAGGCATTTGTGATCCAGTGATACGGCTGTTGCTCTCTTCAACAAGGCAGATCATAATTCAGTCATTTTGCTATAACTCAGTAAAATACCTAAATCACTGCCCTCCACAGCCTAGGACCTAGCCTTGAAACAGCTCAAGGAATTGGGGGGGAGGGGAAGGGGGAGGATGGACACAGAACCAAGAAAATAAAGTGGCAGGGAAGGAGAATGAAGAGGGGAGAATGGCAGAACACAAGGAGAAATCAGGTGGGTTTTTCTAACTTTACAGATTTAAACAAGTAAAAATTATGCAGATGTATTTTATCACATGAAGGCACAAAGAATACTAGCTGACTGTCCTTGAAGACTTTTCTTTTCCCCAAAACAAATAACAAAGCAGGAACTGGGGTCTAGAAGAGAGGTTATCAATGCCTATCTAAGCCTCCCCCAGTCACTATTGTTGTCTGCCCCAGCAGGCACCTTTAACTGGACTTTATTTTCCTCTAAACAGTCAAGACTCTTCCTTTCATTAAACCTTTAGAAGTATTTTTTCTCTAATACCTCAGGTGACGATACAAGGGGAAAGAGAAACTTAGTTAAACTCTGTCTCTTAAACCAGGAAACAGAAAAAAAGGTGGGAGACGAGGGGATATAGATTCTTCCTCCATATTTTCTGACTTGGCCTAATTTCAAAAGAACCACTGTCTCTAGTTTATCAGTACCCTTAAAAAAAAAATTAAGTTATGCCTAATGGGAAGAGGATTTTTTTTTTTGAGGAGAAAAAATATCATTCATCTACTTGTTTAAAAATTGATTTAATTTGGCTTTCATTAGACAAGTACAAGGAGAAAACACAGAGATTCACAAAGATAACTCAGCCAGTAACAGGGTTCAGATGAGCTCAGACTCATCTGTCAGCTCTCCAACACACCACTGACAAAAAGAAAATTAAAAAGCTCACAACATGGACCTTAAGCTCCCGCCAAACTGAATTATCTTCCCAAAGTGTCTCTGTTGGATTTTGGGTTAATAGAAAGACTTTCAAAAGAGAAGGAAAGGAAACCCTAAGGATATTTTAACATAAACATATATATGTATATATATGTGTGTGTATATATATGTGTGTGTGTGTGTGTGTAAATATATATATACACACACACACACACATACATAAAACTTAGAAGTTATATAATTTTTAAAATTCCCTGGTTGGGGGAGGGGTAAAGAAAGGGGTTCCTTATTTCTTACTCTTTTTTTTTTTTTTTTTTGGCTAAGCTTTCCTATTGACTTCACATTATCATGAAAAATTTCCATTTGTTGCTGAAACGGGGAAGGCAAGGAGATGGAATAGTAGTAGGTGAGGAATTTTAAAAATATGGGAAAGGGTTATGAGGTATAAAAAGTGGAGCTGGAGGCAAGAGTCTCTGTGTTGAATACCATATGCTCAAAGTCTCCCTTAAGTTCTGAGGTCTCAAAAGAAACACCAGAGGCTTTCTCTGACAAAGGAGAAAGGCTGAAAACTCCAGAGAAATTTTTTATAGCTTTTCTTCTCAGTTCCTACGTCACGCCACCCTTAAGGCACCGATGCCCTCTCCTACATTCCTCTACATCTCAGTCCTCAAGGAAATAAGGCCTTTTATGGCAGGTCATCCAGGCACAAGACCAGGTTCATGCTAAAAATACTCTATACGTACCCTAAACCTCCCTTCTATAAACCCAGATATACTACCACCTTTCTCTCTCCTTGACTAACAACTAGAAATTCTTTCCAACTCTCTTCTTCCATTCAGCTTCTTTTAAACTATTCTCTCCTTTCAAATTCCAATAAACTCACATAATTTCTAGTTTCTTCTCTCTCTTATCTCTCTCTCTCTCTCTCTCTCTCTCACACACACACACACACACACACACACACACACACACACACACACCCGTTTGTCTGGACATCAATTCACTACCATCATGTTTGACTTGGCCCACTATTTCCAGCATGATTACATAACCAGAAGGAATATACTTACAAATTATCCCAAATAAATGAAGGTTAGCTAGCCTGGGCCCCTCCTCAAAATGGAAGCCCTAAATAGAGCTCATCAATGGGAGAAGGGGACTAGCATGATGAAGGGATGTTTCAGGGTGAGGAGACCCCAGGTGCTGGAGGAGGTTAGAGGGGAGAACTGAAGCTGAGGCCTAGCCAGAAACACAGCTACTACACTAGGGTACAGTTAAGGGAAGCGAAGGATGGAATACGATTTATATCCTTTGCCTACCTTCCTATCCAGAATGTACTCCAAATGCTATTTCCTAAGGATACAAGAGATGTTTGTAATATCACATATTAACATTTTAACATCAACATCAACATTTACTTTTTGGCAAGAAAGAATATAACAGTCCACTGCTAAGGAGAACAATCTCTGCCTCAAACTTTCTGCTCACCATAATTGGATCCAACTTTTCTGACCAGCCAGTGGCCTGACTAGACAAAACCAAGAAAGCCCTCTAACTTGAGTTGAGTCCCAGATAGTCAACTGCTTAATTGGATATTTCAAAAAGAATGTCCATCTCAAACTCAACACGTCTAAAATAAAATTTATTGTTTTTATCTCCCTCTTCTAAACTTCCATATTTCTGTCAAAGTCAACCACCATCTTTCCGGGATCTTTGGTTTGTAATCCTAGCATTATTCTCAACTTTTCACTCTACCCTATCCCATACATTCAATTAATTAGCATATCTTAACATATCTACCTTCAAAACATCTCTTTTTTCTAAAACCTTCTTTCCATTCACATCACTACCAACTTAAATGAGGCCCACCTCTTGCCCAGATTACTTCAACAACCCTCCAAGTTCTCTCTGCCCCAAGTCTATCCTACACACTGCTGCCAAAGTCATTTTATTTAAGTGAAGATCTGACCATGCATGTCATTCCCCAACTCCATTCTAGTAGCTTCTTATTGCCTCCAAATAAAAACATAAATTCTTTTATTTAGTTTTTTATTTTTAAAAATAAGTTGTTATTGATATTTTGTATTTTTTTCCATCACTATAGCATCCTCTGTATCCCTTCCCCAACCATTCTTGGAAAGTCAGAACTGATCAATAAATATAAAAAGTCTGAAAACATATACAATGTGTAACACCTGTGGATCTCCCACCACCACAAAGGGTTAGGCTGGTGGTGTCTTCTAATATCTCTTCATTCAAGTCCCACCTGATCTTTATAATTTTGTTATAATTAGTTTTTAATTTTGGGTGTGTCGTGTTTTTTTCCATTTACATTGAAGTAGTTATTGTGTGTATTGTTGTCTTGGATCTGTTTACTTCACTCTGCATAGGTTCACATAGATCTTTTGATGCTTGTCTGTATTCATCACACATCATCTTTTACAGCAAAGTAATATTCAATTATATTTATATACCACAATTTGTTTAGCCATTCCACAGTTGATGGGCATATACTTTGTTTTCAATTCGTAGCTATAAATATTTTGGAATATAGAGGGACACTTTTCTTACTGAGAGCTTCCTTGGGGCATAAGCTCAATAATGGGAGTCTCTGAATCAAAAGGAATAGATATTTTAGTCATTTTATTTGAATAATTCCAAATTGCTTTCCAAAATGGTCATACCATTCCATAGATCCACCAATAATGTATTAATATGCCTGTCTCTTCTACACAACCCCTCCGAAGTTACTTGTTGCCATTTTTTGGTCAATTTTACCAATTTACAGGGTATGAAGTGAAACCTCATGGTTGTTTTCATTTGCATTTCTCGTTTTGTTAGTAATTTGGAGCACTTTTTCATGTGATTATGAATACTTAGCCTCTTATATACTTACCTCTTTTGAAAAATGTTCATATCCTTTGACCATGTATCTAAATGGCTATTAGTCACATATTTGTGTGTGTGTATGTATAAATTGTTTACATACCTTAGATACTAAAGCTTTATTAAAGAAGTCTGATACAAAGATTATTTTTTCTTATTCAATCACTTCCCTTCTTATGCTAGGCACATTAATGTTGTCTATGTAGAAGCTTTTCAATTTCAAGTTTCCTCTCCTACTATAATCACATATTATGTTCAGTTACTTTAACTTTTTTTTTCAGGTGGCCCTATTCCCATTGACTCTCTTCCCCTCACCCTGACCCCCCTTCTTCACTTGATACTCCCCTCCCCTTTAGCTAGTCCTGTTCTAAAGTCCTGTCCTGGTTCTTAAAAACTAAGGTTTTTAAATTTCTTTTTTTTTTCTGCACCTCTTTCCAAAAAGAATTTCTCTTGCGGTTCCGCTTCTGGAAGCCAAGATGGTGCAGTAAGAATTAAGTTGTTCTCACCCTCCCTTACTGAACTCTGAAAGCCCAGAAAATCTCAACCTAGGAAAAACCTTGGAACAGTTGAGCCAGCAGAAAGATGGGGCGCAGCAGTCTTGTAGCCCAAGTAGCTTAGGGGATTAACAGGAAAGGCCCCACTCATACTGGGGAAGGGGTAGCAGTATAGGACAGTAGGCACCCCAGCAAGTCAGCAGCAAGCTCCAGTCTGACAAGACATCCTCCAACAGCAAAACATCCCTGTGCAAGGCCCGGGTGAGCAAGAGCTAAACATTGAAGTGCAAGGCCCAGGTGAGCAGAAGAAAAAGCTTGGGTAAGTGCCCCCTGCACTCCAGCAGGAGAGATCAACTTTTTTTTTAAAAAGTCAGGAAATAGGCAAACACTATGAGCAAAATGCAAAAATAGACAATGACCACAGATTTTTATTATGGAGAAAGGGAAGATCAAGGCACAAACCCAG
Source organism: Vombatus ursinus (assembly GCF_900497805.2). NCBI lineage: Eukaryota > Metazoa > Chordata > Mammalia > Diprotodontia > Vombatidae > Vombatus > Vombatus ursinus. Next base: position 3,693,912 of record NW_020951350.1, read on the forward strand.
AAGAGGACAACAATGTCAATATATACACATCTGAAACCTCAAAGGGGTAAACTGGTCTCAAGACCAAAAAGCCTTCTTGGAAGAGCTCAAGAAGGATTTTAAAAGTCAAATAAGAGAGGCAGAAGAAAAACTGGGAAAAGAAATGAGAGAGATGTGAGACAGTCAATAGCTTGCAAAAAGAAGGACAAAAATTAACTGTAGAAAACAAGTTCTTAAAAAATACAATTGACCCAATAGAAAAAAAGTACACTGAAGAAAACAACTCCTTAAAAAGTAGAATTGGCCAAATGAAAAAGGAGGCATAAAAACTCACTGAAGAGAAGAACTCTTTAAAAATTAAAATGGGTCAAACTGAAAAGAAGGTACAAAATCTAATAGAATAAAACCATTTGTTAAAAATCAGAATGTGGCAAGTGGAAGCTAATGACTCTATGAGAGAGCAAGAATCAGTCAAACAAAAACAAAAGAATGAAAAAATAGAAAAAAACGTAAAATACCTCATTGGCAAAACAACTGACCTGGAAAATAAATCCAGGACAGACAATTTAAAAATTATTGGTCTACCTGAAAACCATGATGAAAAAAATAGCCCGGACAACATCCTTCAGGAAATCATCAAAGAAAACTGTCCTGAGGTCCCAGAAGCAGAGTGTAAAATAGTCATTGAAAGAATCTACCGATCACCTCCTGAAAGAGATCCCAAATTCAAAATGCCAAGGAATATCGTAACCAAATTTCAAAATTACCACATCAAAGAGAAAATACTGCAAGCAACCAGAAAGAAACAATTTAAATATCATGGAACCACAGTCAGGATTACACAGGACCTTGCAGCTTCCACATTAAAAGACTGGAGGGTCTGGAATATGATATTCCACATAAGGCAAAGTAGTTTGGATTACAACCAAGGATCAATCACTCAGCGAAACTGAGCATAATCTTTCAGAGGAGAAGATGGACACTCAATGAAATAGGGGACTTCCAAAAAGTATTTCTCTTTCTCTCTTCCTTATCCATCTTCTCTTTCTGTTTATTCAGTCTAAACCTTCATTCTCTGTTTACGTTCAAGGTCGTTGAGAGTTTCTGATATTTTTGGTACTTTCAGTCTCTCCTCCCCACCCTCCATCTTATTTTCCTTATCACTCACTTCCTGACTCCCTCTCCTCTTATTGTGGTTTCTTTAGGAGCTGGATCTCAAAGCATCTCACCCTCCCCCCTCCCCACAAGGCAATTCATGGTTCACCAGCTTAAGTCTCTACCCAAACTGACTTTTGAGTGGTCAGAACTGGCCCCAACTAGATGCTGTGCTCTCTTCCTCAGGTGTGGTGGAAAACTGCATAGCTTGCCAAAGGCAGAGTCACTTGTCTTGGTGACCTGTCCCACTCCCTCTGCTCCTTAGTTCTCTGGCCTGACAATTCAGAGGCAGTTTTCCCCAGCACTAGCAATTCAGAGCTTTGTAGCACCAGTACTTCCAGGTTTTTGCTCCTTAAGGGCTATGGTGAAGCTTGCTATCCAGGCCCAAGCCAACTTCTGCAACCTACAGTCAGCTTCCCCATAACGCAAGAAAGAGGGAGGGAGGACCAGAGCACAAGAGTAGGTTTTGCTGTAAGTTAGGATCATGTCCTCGGATCCGCAACGGCAGCCCTGCTGCCAGAATCATGAAAAGTGGAGGAGGAGTACTGAGTGAGCTTAGGGTCAATGAACAGCAGTTCCTGGGGGTTTTGTTTTTTATTTGTTTGTTTTTTCTTTAGCCTTTTTTTTTTTTTTTTGGTTTCTGGGTACCCCAGACCATGGAGAAAACTGAAGCTGTTTTATCTTTGGCACATAATTTCTGTTTTGATGAGGTTTCAGAGGTTGTGGGGATCCAAGAAAGTGCCAAGTCCACCATCTTGTGGCTCATGTGATCCAGCAGCCTTCCATTTAATTTTTGAAGCCCTATATAACCTGGCTCCATCCTATCTTTCCTAGATGTTGTTCCTCCTCCTACTCTCTGCAATCCAAACAAACTGGCCTTCTCTGTTCCTCACACACAACACTTCATCCCCCATCTTGTGCTTCTGTACTGCCCATCTTCAATCCTGGAAAGCACTACCTCCTTACCTCCACCTCAAAGTCCCTCTCTTCCTTTAAGGTGTGGCTGAGACACCATTTTCAACATGAAGCCTCTCTACTTAGCAGTCCCTGGCACATACTAGGCACTTAATAAATGCTTATTCCCTCCCCTTTCCTCCAATTGTCATGCCTTTTTCTCAAACTACCTTGTATTTAACTACTATGTATATATTGTTATTTATTAACTTTATATTTATATTGCATTTATTTTTATGTGTGTTTGTCTCCCTCATTAGAATTGCAAGTAGGGATTATTTCATTCTTTGTACTTGTATTCCCAGAGCCTAGCACAGTGCATAATAAATACTTGCTGATTGATTATCCTTGCTTGAAGGAGCAGCCAGAACCATAAATGACCACTCAGTTCAGGGAGGAGAGCAAAATAGTGGTAAGAAAATAGAGACCCTACTATAGACCTGAGGCCTTTGATGGTGAGGGATGGGGAGAGACTTTGACCTAGCTTCTATTTTAACCAATGATTCTTGCTAAATTGGGGGGGGGGGGGGGAGATAAGTAGAGTTTTGGGGGAGGGGGAGAGGTGTACATATATACAGATTTATATGTACATACACACACACACACACACGTACACTGCTGAAGGACTGCAGTTCTCTCACCGCCTTTGCACAAAGTCCTAGCTGACCTGCCCTAGTTATAGCTCTAAGAGCAGCTGCAGTCACATATCATCAGTCAGGACCCAGGAGAATTTGTCTCTCTTGTTACAGTCCTGAAAGAGAGATAAAATGCTTCCTTTTAATCAAGTGACTTATCTCCTACTAGCGTAGATTTAGGGAAAGATTTTCTCAAGGAAGCAGTAATAAATGGAGAAGGAAAGAACAGAAATTAATGAATGTGGTAATTATCCCCCAAAGTTGCAAATTAGAACAATCCCTCTCTTGGAGACAAGTATGAAAAACAAGATTAAAATGCTTTAGGGACATATTCACAAAACAGCAGGTAATAGAACAGATAAAATGTATTTACAGTACCTCACTAGGGATGTGTACCTTTTGGCTAATAGCTATCAGATACTAAACACTACTGTAAAAATAATATTCTTCCATCCTTCATTACTGAGTTACAATTATCCATAGGAAAAGCAGCAACAAAACAAACTGTCTCCAACAGCAAATGGTAGAGGTTTCAGAGAGTTAGGGCCTCTTGACTAGAGTCCATGGACATGATGCAGGATGGAGAATACAAAATAACACCATCAACAACTGACATCTATTTAGAACTTTGAAGCTGGCAAAGGGCTTTACATAAAGTATTTCATTTGGGACTCCCAACTACTCTGTGAGGTATATATTAAAAATATTGTTATCTCCACATCTGGGATGAGGAAACTGAGGCTCAAAGATACTATATAAACCATCAAGAGTCATCCAGCTTCAGGGGCATCAGAGACAGGCTTTGAATACAGATAGTCCTCACTGCAAGGAACGTTCTCTATTCACTATGTCACACGGAGAACAAGGTGGAATTTGGAAGTATCCACACCAGGAATGACCACAGCACAATAAAAGGACAGCCACAGAGCACAAGTCCATAGCCTACTTAACAGACTGCAGTGTTGGCTGACAGTAGTGATTTTCTGAGTGTCAATCTCAAGATATCACTGCCTTCTGAAAACCAAAGCAAAATCGTCAAGAATGTCACCGGCCAACAGCAAAGCCCACTGCTGACAGCACGATCACAGCCTCCCCATGAACCCCACAACCATAGAAAAGCAATGAAATTAACTGAGCCAGCTCTTCCCCTGTGGTGCTCCAATGAGCCCTCTCTGGTCTTATTCAAAGATGACAATTAGGGACCAGACCAACATGCTACTATTTTAATTATCAGGTATAAAGAGAAAACACCTAGAATCCAACATCTGCATGTTCTTCAAATACACACACACACACACACACACACACACACACACACACACACACACA
>NW_020951350.1:3697973-3721970 GCF_900497805.2 Vombatus ursinus
ACACACACACACACACACACACACACACACACACACACACACACACATCTCCTCCACAAAATACCCCACAACTTGTTTTCATCCAATTAGTTATTTGTTTGCATTTAACTGCTTGAGTTCAAATCTGGCCTCAGACACTTACTAGCTCTGTGACCCTAGGCAAGTCTTACTTAACCCCAGTTTGCCTCAGTTTCCTCCTCTGTAAAATGAACTGGAGAAGGAAACGGCAAACCATTCCAGTATCTTTGCCAAGAAAACTCCAAATGGGGTTTTCATGAAGAGTCAGACACGACTAAACAACAACAACAACCCCTTGCTAGTTTCCTGGGAAGACTAGGAAAATAGCCAGAAGATCTGACTGAAAGTACCTTCCCTCAAACACCTTAAGGAGAAAAGGAGTCTGTATAAGTCATAAGTCAATGAGAGAGGAGTTGCTTGAAGTTACCAAATGCTATAAATTAAGCAGCAAGATATATTTATTACAGGTACAGAATTTTTTTAAAAGGCTGTGTGCATGCACTTTGACAAATGTGGCTTCAGCTTTATTATACTTCATAATGCTGTAAACAATACAGAGTAGAGTATTTTGTAAAAAATGATGAAGCTTCAGTAATAGGGGACCTTACAGTAACTTTAAGTATTTAATCTTTGCCAAGCCAGTAGAACCAACTTGGGGGCCCAAGAAGACTTGTTGAAGTAGTAAGGGGGAAGAAGGCCTGGAACTTAACAATGTGGTTAAGTATAAAAATGTCAAGCACTCATCTAAATGCCTGTGTACCTTTCATAGTTCTCATTTTGCTGGGGGTTTTTTCTCCTTCAGCCTTCACCTTAGGCTCTGTATTCCTTTGGGGGTTCCCCCTTCAATTTTTCACGATTTTCTCTTACCAAGGAAGAACAAATGAGTTGTTCAGCTGTGCCCCAAACTACTTGTTTTGGCCTTCCCAGTTGCATTGGAGAATAAAAAAAAGAGTCAGCCTATGTATTGTCAGACTGGCCACTAAAGAACCTACCTCACACTTTTCTAGGCAAGGAAAACTGCAAAATAGCTTTAATTCACCAAAACAATTATTAATTCCTTTTACATTGAGCCCCAATTAGTTACTATTCCCTCTCCCTAACCTGAGACAATGGCCTACTCAAATCCTTAAGCATCCTATGGGATGCAAATGGACACAGAAATGAAAACTCTTACCTTTGCTTCAGCTAGGTCTGTCTGTTTCTCGTTTTGGCAGCACCAGATGACCCACATAGACACTTTGTCCTCAATCACCTGGCCTGGCTTTCTGTTGGCTTCAAATAGCCAGAACCTCATCCCATGAAGTCAAACATTCAAGACCATGGGGAAAGAATCTATAAGGCAATCAGGAGGAAACAAAAAAAGAAAGGATGAGACAAGGATCCCACAAAGACCAGAAATGATTACACTTCCAGTTATTACATATTAGTGGGTTAGGATTTCTAAGCGGCTTATTAAAATATTCTGACTCCAAATTAGTTCTCCTTGCTTAGTACTGATGATCAGTTCAGCAATCTTCAGAGTACCCTTAGAATGTTTTTAAAATGTATTTGAAAGGTCATTTTGTTCAGTGAGAACCACAAGGAGACTACCATGGAGGTCATTGTGCTTAGAAGTGCTATACAGAGTGTCCCAAAAGTCTCAGTACAGTTTTAAGCCCTGATCTCTTAAAACTGCATTACAACTTTTGGCACACCCTGTGTTGGAATTTCACAGTTCTACCCTAGATATAATTATGGCAAATAGCCCTCTACTTGCTCCCTGCCAATTGCCATTGAGACAAAGTGTATAATGTGTGTATTAGGGACAGAAAGTGGGGAGGAGCTGAAGGGAAAAGCACACTCAGATCACTGAGAAAAGAGAATGTAGATCTATAACTATGATAGAGAGACCAGTGCACCGACATGGACGCACTTTCTCTCCATGCCAGTCCTAACTAGTCTCCAACAGTCAGTATCCTGGCTCGCTACAGCATATGTAGACAACTCCCTGTTACTTCACTCAGACCCTGATAGTCATCTCGAGTCCCAAAACTAAAGCTCCCTTCATTCAGGCTCTTTTTCTCACATAACTCCATCTCCTCCCAGGTAGTGGAGGGATCAAGAATCAATGGCTGTGCTATGAAGCCACAGACTGAACTCTCTGAGGGATAACTTTTCTTCTCATATAAATTCAGCAAGAGTAGAGTCTTCCTGTATCAGCACTCCTTCCATCCTCCTATCCCATTTCCCCTTCACCCAGCCCGCCAAAAGAAAAAAAAAAGAAAATGACCCACTGGCTCAAGAACTACTGGTTATAGCTTTGAGAGAATTTCTAATCTAAACGTACAAGCCAAAAATAGTTCCAAATCACCACTGTCCCAGACATGTCGCTAAAGCTACTTGCCACAGTAGCTCATATGAACATTGTGATTGGGAGACAGGGGCAGTCTGGAAAGATTGGGGGAGGGGGTTAGAGGGAGCAAAGAAAGGAAAGATAGAAGAAAAATAAAGTAAATTAGGTCCAGAAACCCTGCTGATTCTCATGCCAGGAGCTAGTAAGAAAGCCTGAATTAACTTTTTAGAAAGGCAAGACCATGCAAGGGGGATGTTAAAATAAATTGAGAGAGAAAATGCAAAGAGATCAGAGGACGGGAGGAAAGCCTTACCATATGTAGCAGATTTGGAATTTATCTGCTTTTAGAACTGGGCTCAGAGAACTAGTTTTTTAAGCTTATTTTAAGACCTTTGAAAACTCTTGAAAAACATTCCACTAATTCTATTCCTCTTTCAGTCTTCCAAATTTCCCAAAGGAGAGAATCTGTACATAAATAAGATGTTTCAGAAGTGTCCAATTGTTACTGTGGTTCATAACCTCCTCAGGTTAGACAGAATGTTGTACAAAACATGACAGCTGTTTCCATGACAGCAGACTATTGTTTGATCAGCTGCACAGGTGAAAGATAGGAGACACAGTAGCTATAGTTGATCTTTTAGACCCTTATCAACCAACATGAGGGCTAGCAATTGCTTCTGAAGCAGTTCTCCAGCTTAGTATTTCATGAAAGATAAAGAAGTCAAATAAAATTGTATGACACCCCGTTCCCTTGCTGGGGAAAAAAAAAAAGGATCTCAACTTAGTCCTTCAAGCCCCTGTGAATGGGGACTATATCTGCTATATAAGGCATGACATCTTTTTGGAAGGTCAACAGCAGGTATTGTGAATGGAGTACTGGACTCCTTTCACTAGCAAAATGACCAAGATATTCCCAGTGACACCACTCACTACTAACACGACCTTGGTCTGATAAGGGTCTCATTTCTAAAATATATAGAGAAGCCAAATTTATAAGAATGCAAGTCATTCCCCAATTGATAAATGGTCAAAGGATATGAACAGGCAGCTCTCAGATGAAGAAATTAAAGCCATCTATAGTCATATGAAAAAATGCTCTAAATCACTATTGATTAGAGAAATGCAAATCAAAACAATTCTGAGGTACCACATCACACCTATCAGATTGGCCAACATGACAATACAGGAAAATGACAAATGTTGGAGAAGATGTGGGAAAATTGGAACACTAATGCATTGTTGGTGGAGTTGTGTGAAATGATCCAAACATTTTGGAGAGCAATTTGGAACTATGCCCAAAGGGCTATAAAAATGGGTTTACCCTTTGACCCAGCAATAGCACTTCTAGGGCTATATCCCAAAGAGATCATACAAGTGGGAAAAGGACTCACATGTACAAAAATATTTATAGCAGCTCTTTTTGTGGTGGCAAAGAAGTGGAAATTGAGAGGATGCCCATCACCTGGGGAATGGCTGAACAAGTTGAGGTATATGAATGTAATGGAATACTATTGTGCTATAAGAAATGATGAACAGGCTGACTTCAGAAAAACCTAGAAAGACTTGTATGAACTGATGCTGAGTGAAGTGAGCAGAACTAGGAGAACACCGTACACAGTAACAGCCACTTTGTGCGATGACTAATATTGATAGACTTAGCCCTTCTCAACAAAGCAAGGATCTAAGACATCTCCAAAGGTCTCATAATGGAAAATGCTATCCACATCCAAAGAAAGAACTATAGAGTTTGAATGCAGATCAAAGCATACTATATGCTATTTTTTTCTTGTTTGGTTTTGGTTTGTTTTCTCTTTCTTGTGGTTCCTCTTATTGGTTCTAATTCTTCTTTACAACATCACTAATGTGAAAATATGTTTAATAGGAATGTAAATGAATAGCCTATATCAGATTGTGCGCCATCTTGAGGAGGGAGACAGAAAGGGAGGGGGAGAAAAATTTAAAACTCAAAAGTTTATGGAAGTGATTGATGATAAATTAAAATAAATTAATAAAAAAAATAGAAATTTGGGCAAGTCACTTAACCTCAACCCCAATTTTCTCATCTATAAAAAAAACTGGTGTGTTACTATCACCATAGAAAGTTGTAAAGATTAAATGGGATAATGGATGTTAAAACATCTTGAAATTGTAAACCATAGTTTATAATACATATATAAATATCATATATTATTAAATTAATATATCATACTGTATTATGATAGCTATTATGGGTATAATAATTCAGCTAATGAATTTAGATTATAAATCTTAATTAGTATTATTACTAATAAGATGTTCCATGACCCACTCTTCATACACCATGATACAACACGATTAATAGTAGTCACCAACAACCACATTATAAACAGCAAAGAAAATATATAAAAGACTTGATAAGGAAGGAAAGGAATGTACATTACATACAAATCTAGCACTAGTTACAGATGTAGGGAAAAAATTTTGAGAGGAAAAACCCCTTTGAATAGAAAACAGATTCTACTAAGAAAGAGGAAAGAGGGGCAGCTAGGTGTCGCAGTGGATAGAGCTCCGGCCTTGCAGTCAGGAGGACCTGAGTTCAAATCCGGTCTCAGATACTTTGATATCTACTAGCCACGTGACCCCGGGCAAGTCACTTAAGTCAGATTGCCTCACCAAAAAAAAAAAAAAAAGAAAAAAAAAGGAAGAAAGAAAGAAAGAAAAAAAGAGGAAAGAAACAGGGATAACTGGGCAGAGGGGAGGACAGGGAAGACTTAATATTGTTCTTCATTCATAGTGAAATCTGCCTGAAGTGAGAAGTTGGACAGAAAAGTAGTCTTTTGACCTCTGGCCTTCAAATATATTTATTCTGGTTTATGGACTGAAATGACTGCAAAGGAAATTTGGCATTCATATAATCACAGAATCTCTTAGTTGCAAGGTACCTCAAAAGCCATCTAGTCTAACTCATTTTGGAAAAATCCCCTCTATAAAATATCCAACAAGTGGTCATTCCACCTTTGATTGAAGACCTCTGCAAAGGCAGCTTGGCCTAGTAGACAGGGCGGTGGATTTGATGTCAGTAAGACCTACGTTCAAATCCCATCTCAGACATATTACCTATGTGACCTGGAGCAAGTCACTAACCTCTCCATATTTCAGTTTTTTAATATGTAAAATGAGGGGGTCACACTCAATGGCCTCTATGCTCCCTTACAGCTCTAGCTCTTATGACCCTACGACCCTGGCCTTCTGGGGCAGCATATGCCATTTTTCAAGCAGCTCTAATTGTTGGAAAGTTTTTCTTTAGGTCAACCCTAAATCTTCCTCTATGCAGCTTCCATCATCGTCCTATAGGGTCAAACAAAACAAGTCTTAATTTCTCTTCCACACAACTGGTCTTCAAGTATTTGAAGACAATTATTATCCTGTATCCCTAAGTCTTCTCTTCCATAGGCTAAGCATCCCCAATTCTGATCTATATATGTCATGATTTTGAAGCCCTTAATTATCATAGCTAATTTCCTCCTTATCAATGTCTGTCCCAAAATATGACACCCAGTTCTGAAACCATCCCCTCCTCCAATATTTCTTTCATCTTCTGAAAGATGAAATTATTATTAAGACAAGTAAAGAAATGACAAACTGTTCTTCTTTGGGAAGAGGTCCAGTTGCTTTCCAGATAACTGATATTTGAAAGATGGAATACAGGAGGGATAACAGACCCAGAGAAGGGCAAATGTTCTGATTTTCAAAAAAGGGAAGAGAACAGGGTATGCAAACTACAGACCAGTAAGCTTAACTGAAATTCCTATATTTGTGTCCCCTGAGTTTAACACAGTGCCAGGGCAGAGTGATCAATAAATTCTTTATGAATCTATCTAGTTGGGGAAATGCTAGAGATAAGATCAAGAGCATCTAGAAAAGGAAGCAGGGTATAAAAAACAAGCATGGATCCATCTGATCATGCCAGAAACCAAGCCAAAAAGGCAGAGCAGAAGAAAGTCAATCAGCTCAGCTTCTCCCACGCGCCCTACACACATACACCATGACATGACCCACCCCCTTGGCACAGTAACTCTGATTTGAAGCCCTGAAGAAGCGGATACTTCCTCCCAGGGCAAAGTAAAGAACTTCAGTCTGGCTCCAGCAACTCCAAAGAAAGGAACTTGAGTGCAATTTTTAGCCCAGCTGTTGTGTTCAAAAAAAAAAAAAAAAAAGACCTAAACTGATTAGTACTTTGATCCCCAGAAAAGGGGGAGATCTCAGACCCAGACACAAGGCAAAAAGAAGGACCGCTAGGCTGAAGGAAGGGGCCTCAACTCAGTCCAAATGGAGTGGTGGGGAAAGGGAGCGCAAAACAAGACAAGACTTCAACTCTATCTGATACAAGGAGGATGGTCGTCAGTGCTATCTGGAGCAAAAGAAGAGTCTTAGTTGCCAAAGAAGGGGTTTTCACTGGGTTGTTCCTTGGAGGAAGGGGCAGTCCAGATGACAGAAAGGTACCTGGGGTAAAAGAAAAGCCTCAGCATAATCTATAGAAAACAAGACCTTGGACTCCCCAGGTCAAAGAAAGTCCCCCTCTCCCACAAAAGTCTTCAGTACAGTCCCTGGAGGCTGCAAGAAAAAGTGGGAACAAAGACTCTGCACCACCACTACCACTCCCAAGGAAAGGTTCTCAAACAAGGCGGGTGTGGATCCCTTGCAATCTGAAAACCACACCAAAAATGAGTAAACCAAAAAAAAAATAAATTAAAAAATAAGGAACTATTATGATTCCAGGGACATCCAAGACATAAAGCTAGAGAAAAAGAGAATAATTTGAAAACGTCTACAGGAAAAGCTTCAAAGAAAAGCAGTTTGCCCACAAGATCAATTAGAATTCCTGGAAAAAATTATATAAGAGTTTTAAAATGGCACTGTAATTAAAATGATAGTGAGATAGGAAAGAATTAGTAAAGAAACTAGAGCTACAAGAAATTAGGGACATGAAAAAAGAATTAACAACTTAACACAGGAGATACAAAACCTTACAACCAAGTGAGGTTTGGAATGCATTAAATAGAAGTTAATGATTCCAGGAAACAACAAAAAATATCAAAATAAAGTCAAAAGATTGAAAAAATAGAAGAAAATGCAATGTACCACATAACAAAAGCAACTGACCTGGAAAACAGATCAAGGAGAGAGAATTTAAAAATCATTTGACTACCTGAAAGCTGCGTCTGTCTCTCTCTCTCACACACACACACACACACACACACACACACACACACACACTCAGTCCTTGAATATCGTATTTCAAGAAATCATGAAAGAAAACTGCCCAGACATATCAGAACAAGAAGGCAAAGTGATAACAGAAAGAATCCATTGATCATTTCCTGCAAGAAATCTCAAAAAAAAAAAACTCCAGGAACAACATTAACAAAATCAAGAGCTTCCAAATCAAAGACAAACAATCTGGCTCTCTGGCTGCAAATAGCTAGAAAGAAAAAATTCAAGTAGCAACGAACCATAGTCAGAATCACCCAAGATTTAGCAACAACCACTCTAAAGAACTAGAGAAAATGGAATGCAAGATTCCAAAAGGCAAAAGATTATACAACCAAAAATAACTTACCCAGCAAAATAGAGTATAATCCTACAAGGGAAAAAAATAAAACCTCCCATGAAATAGAGGACTTCTAAACATTCCTAATGAAAAGACTAGAGCTGTATATAAAGTTTGAAATACAAACATAGGAGACAAGAGCAACATAACGTAAATATAAGTGGCAATCAGAAAAGACTTTTAGAAGGATGAACTATTTACATTCTGATGGAAGAGATAATGAAAGATATATGAGTCCCTCCTGAACCTTAATGTCATCAGGGGTCACAGAAAAATTCAAATGAGACAGAGGGCCTGGGAGTGATTTTGTTATGTTTTGATGATTTAGAGGAGGAAAATGGAGGAAGAATTAGGAAATTATCTCACATAATCAAGGAACACAAGTGGGTAGCAGTTTGCTTAACTCTGCTTTTATGACACAGGGATTTTATATTTCTTTTTTTTGCCCCCAGTGGGGAGGGGGGAATGCTCAATCATTTAAAAAAAAAATAAAAGACACAGAGAGACTGAAAAAGAAATAATAGGTCATGCCAAACTGATCCTAATTCCTTTTTTGACAGGATTACTAAACTAATAGATATGGGTGGAGCAGGAATGATGCAGATTAAGCTTACTTAAATTTTAGCAAAGCATTCATTCCATAAAGACTTTCATTTTATTCCTTTGGAAAGAAAGAATAGATATATATAATAGCCATAATTACATGTTCTCTAAACTAGTTAAATGGGTGAATCCAAAGAATAGTTATTAATGGTTCAATAGCTACTTGAGAGATCTCTAGTAAAGTGCTTCAGAGACCTGTGCTTGGTCCTTTGCTGTTTTGTATTCTTATCAATAACTGGGATAAAGGCATGCTTATAAAATTTGCAAATGTTTCAGAGTTAGGAGAACAGCTAACATACTTGAATGACAGGATCAAGATCAAAAAGGATCTTGAAAGGACAGAATGCTGGGCCAAATAAAGTAAGAAATATAATAGAGATAAATATAAATTATGCTTGGGTTAAAAAAATAGACTTTACAAGTTCTAAAGAAAGCATGGTCAGATAGCACTTAAAAAAAATCTGAGGGGTTTAATAGGACACAGTAGTCAAAAAGCTAATTCAATCTTGGGATACTCATCAAGAGAAGTACAGTTTCAAGGAGTAGGGAGAGGACAGGCCTGGTATACTCTGTGCTGGTCAGACGACATCTAGAGTTGTTATCAATTTTAAGGCAGCAAAGTTTACGGACACTGATAAGCTAGGGAACTAATAACTCTAGGGAAAGGCAACCAGAATTGTGATGAGCCTTGAGTTCATGACATGTAATAATTTAAATAAACTATGATATTAAGTATGGAGAAGAATACAGTTGGGATGGAGGGAGTGATGGTAGCTTTCTTTAAGTAAGGAGCTGTCATGTGGAAGAGGGATACGACTCGTTCTATATGGCCAGAAAAGGGAAAAAACTAGGGGTAAATTGTATTACTTTCAATTAGGCAAATTTAACCTTGATGTCCAGAAATCCAAATCCACTTCTTAAACAAACTGTTCACCTCCCAAATGTGCCTTTTCTTTCCTGAAGCCCTTCTCTTTCATCAGCAGCAAAAATGAAAACACCATTATGTGCCTTAGGTCTTCAATTTCTTTCCCTAGGCTTCATTTATTTATACTTGCCCCTTCCCTAGAGGTGGATTTCTAGATAGGTAAGGCGAATGAGAAATATAATGTGAAAACAAAAGGCATCAATTAAAAAAAAGAACAATATCTGAAAATAATACCGTTTAAAAAGTATCATGTGCAATCTAAGAAATAAAGAAAAAGTCATTCACTTCAGTGAGTGAATGACAAAGACTCTGAAATTTATTCTTTTCCCTTCCACTCACTCACCTGCCACCAAAAAAATAGGAATAGGGAAGATGAATATCTTTGGGGGCTAGTTTAGGCCATGTTTTAGTCTGGTTAAAAAAAAAATAATGGATGAGAAAACTTCTAGTAAGGAAAAAAATTTTGCAGAAGAGTTATCTTGGTTTTCTCTCTTTGTGGACACAGAATATCAACAGCTCTCTAGGCTAGCTAACCCCACTTTGAAACACTACTTTCTTCTACAAATTCCTGTAGGTTTATTTCCTAGCCACAGAATCCATACTTTTGGTCTTGATGGCTTGTAGGACTCCAGTATTTAACCAGGAAGCAGGAGTAAGAACACCAGGAAGTTTAAAATCTCCTTTACCAGATAAACTGATCACTGAAGTCTGCTTACTAAGGTGATATTCAATCCCAGCCCACACCCAATAGATTCCCACCCCTCAGTCTAACTACAAAGATTCCACTGTGGCAAGCTTCCTCAAGCCAGGACTCTAATCTCTACCAGGATCAGGTATTAAAACATATATAGCAATCACCCCTCTCCTTATGCCGTCCATATCCAATTTTAAAATATATTTCTAGCATTTAAGTTGTTCTCAATTCTTATCTAATTCCTTGTGTCAACACTTAGGCAATACTACAGAACTATAGAAAAAAAGAGTGTGATAAATTTGTTGTATCCTAGCGGTCTTTTGTGTTCATTTTTATTTCAGGAAAATGTACCAATTCTACTTCCTTATAATAGAAAACCCAAAAATCAATGCCCAGGGCCCAACAGCCACAATTCTGTCCCCTACTCCACATTTTGGCTCCAATAACCATATGCTAAGAAGACAGTCACATAAAACAACTCAGGGAAAAAATAAGTTCTCCTTAGATGATTCAAACAGTCCAGAAGAGAAAACAAATTTAACAAATTATTAAAAGCAAAAAATTCTATTTTTTAAGAAATAAAGACAGGGAAGCTAGGTGGCGAAATGGATAGAGCACCAGCCCTGGAGTCAGGAGGACCTGAGTTCAAAGCCAACCTCAGACACTTGACACTAGCTGTGTGACCCTAGGCAAGTCACTTAACCCCAAATGCCTCACCAAAAAAATAAATAAGGACCTACTCCAATTATAAATATTCTATTTCCCAATGCTGAGCACAGTATTAAGAAAACACAGAAGACGATATAGGACCTAATGAATTTTATATAGAGTATTTCTTAAGGAGATGTTTCTTCTTTGAAAACTTAACATGAGAGGTTAAAAAAGTCAAAGTTTAAAAAAATAACTTAGATTCACATACTGCCTTGAGATTTTTGAATTGCTTTCCTCACGATAACCCTGGAAAATAGAAAAAAATACAACCTATGACTTAGACTGAGTTTATATGGGTTGGGTTCAATTTGGAGGGTCTCCTCACAAATCACTGCTTTGTTTTATGCCCTCACCAAGAATTTATCCCAAACAGCATAGCTCTTGTCTTTGTCTCTACCACAAAATTAGCTCCTTGAGCTAATTACAACATTAAATTCAGACTTTAACTTGACAACAAAAATTTAAAACAGAAACAACTGAAACCTATGAAGAGTTTAAAGCAACTCTCCTTCCCTTTTTAGTGAGCTCCACCTTCCCCAGGGGTATGCAACTGGGGTTGCTAGAAAGTCAAGCAGCTTACCTGTAGTGAGGCTCACCTCCTCACAAAAACTTACACAGCATACAGCTGTCCAGATTTATAATCAGGTGCTCCCATCCTCATCAAGGAAAACAACTTGAAAAGTCATTAAAGAACTTATTCTCTTCATCTCAATATGCAGTCCACCTAACTCACAGTGCTAATGAAGGGCAAGGTCCAGGACAATTTCTCCACACAGTCTTAGTTCAGGTTCCTGCTGGGTCCAGAACCTCTCCAAGCTTCTAGGAAGCAACTTATTCTAGAGCTCCTGGGACTCTGCAGGCCCCTGCTGCTACAGGTTAAGTCTCCTCCTCTGCCTAGCACACCACCACCCAGTCTTTTGTCCTCTGCTTTCTCTAGGGCCACATGGCTCCCTCCACACTCTGTTTCCCTAAGAAATTCCAGCACCCTTCAAGGCTTCCTCCTCCAGTGAATCAACCCTTGTGTGTCTGTCTCACCAATTTTTCTATGATTCTCCTCTTTCACAGATCTCCCTTTTAAAGGCCAAGTAACAAAGGCATAATTCAGTAATCCCCAAATGTACTCTACATAAAAATGTTTTCACCTTGTACAGAGAGATGTTTTCCATGCCAGAACAAAAGCCTCAACCCCTGAGTGGCAATGAATTCTTTTGTACTTCATATATGGAGGCTAGAATAAGATCTACAACAGTGAACTGATACTAAAGACCCAGGACAATGCACAGATGCACAAACCCTTGCACAGGTATTATTCCCATTTTACAGATGAGGAAAATTGAGGCTCAGAAAGTAAAATCGCTTCATCTTTCTCAAGGTGTGTCTGGGTCAAAATTTGAATCCAGGACTCCTGACCACATATCCAGGCTTCTTTCCTTTACACCAATGGTATCAAATTTCAATAGAAATGGAGGCTGAATATTAACTTGGAAAATCACAAATTAACATTAATTAAATTTTATTGCATTTTGTTTTGTTAAGTATTTCCCAATTACATTTTATTCTGATTCTGCCTCAAACAGTTGCTGCCTGCATGGCTCTTTGGACTCATCTGCTTTCACTTCTCTTCTCCTAAGTAATTCCAAAGCAGAGAATTGCTATGTTCTGTTCTACTTTTTTTCTTTTTACATAAGTTCATTCTAATTTTCTCTAAATTCCTCAAGAACTTTATTCCTTCAGCTATAAAATTCAGGACAGTTCAGCTTTCAAAGAAAGACCCTGAAAAAGCGATGGCTTGAGATTTCATAAACCTAGTTAAAATCCCAGCTCTGAACCTGTGCAACCTCAGCCAACTCAGGAACCCTTTCTAGACCTGTTTCCACATCTGTACGACGAAGGATTTGGACTAAATTATCTCTAAAATTTCTTTCAGCTTTAAATCTATGATCCTCTAAGAGACAAGTAGATACTATGACTTTGCAGAATGGACAAGGGTCAGAGAAAGAAGAAATGATTCTCTCTTCCCATTACCCTCCTACCTCCACCAATACAATTCCATCACAGCCTGAGACTCACCTTTTTCTAAGAAGCCTGCCCTCACTAATCTCACCCTAAATTACTGTAATTACCCTCACTCTGAATTTATAGTTAAGTAGGTTACCTTTCATATGCATGTTCACGGTGTTCCTTCTAAGTCCATCTCACCACCAAAAAATAAGATTTAAGTTCCTCAAAAATAGCCTATTTCACTAAGGAAACTGAAACCATTCAATAAGGATTCCTCCAATTCCCTCTTCAAATTGTCTTATCATCCTCGTCTTATCTTCATTTATTCTCTCCTCCAAGTTTTTTTGTCTCAGATGAAAAAACTCCTTACCAAACCTAACTCTTTAACCAGTGCCTTGGATCCCATCACCTCCAAGAGAATTGTTAAAATCATGCATCTTACATCTCTCCCTTTGTTATGGCTCCTGCCTAGAGGGCCAGGGCTTCTCAATAAAATTTCCCTTGCCCCATTCCCCTACCCAGCTATCCTCCCCTCCCCAAAGTCTCCTCCCTCCTTCACTGACAAATTTCTCAGAAGCTGTCTCATTAGCAAAGATGATAAAAGAAAAAGTCAAAGTTATAGAGGCTACAAGAAGACAGATATACTAACACACTATTGGGAGGACCTGTGAATTGATCTAATCATTCTGGAAAACACTTCAGAATTTTTCAAGAAAAATCACTAACTGTTCATACCCTCTAACATAGGGATCCTAGGAAGGTCAAAGACAAAAAGGTACAATATATTGCAAAATATTCCCAGAAACACTTTCTGTCATAAGAAAAACTACAAACTAAATAGGTATCCATGAATATAATGGAGTACTATGCTGTAAGAAATAATGAATATGAGGAATTCATAGAAAAAATTAGAACTCGTATGAACTTAACCAGAAAGAAGAAAGCAGAACCAACAGAACAATAAAGACAATGGCTGACCTAATGTGAATGAAAATAACACTAAAAGGCAGCATATCCAAACTTAAATGCGATGATCAATCTTAGTTTAGGAGGGCAAATGATAAAAGAGATGGGGGCTGAAGGGGGGAGCGGAATGTTACATATACTTTCAGTAAATTTTAACTGTTTTTTGTTGATGGTGTTGTTGCAAGAGAAGGTTCTACCAAGGATTTAGAGGTACTTCATAAAAATAATGTATGATATTTAAAAAACCCATTATCAATAAAACTTTTTAAAAGTTATCTACAGATACTTTTGGGAAGATGTCAGAAGTCAGAAAACCGGGGTTCTAACCTTTTTACTTCAATCCCTTCTCCTTATCCAAAAAAAAAAAAAAGAACAAAATTTGGGGGCAGGAAGGGGAAGACAAAAAATAAAACTAAATAATTTTTACAAAAGGCATCAGACCACTGCAATCAAAACTCCTGCAAGAACACTTCTGGTCACTGACCTATGCCAGTGGGAGGAGGGAGGAAAGGAGAGGGAAGAAGGAAAGAAAAATGTTCCAAGAGCAAAAGGCCTTCCCTAGAGAAGGCATTTCCATGGGAGATGTGAGAGAATGGAGGGACCTCTAAATGCCATTCTTAATTCAGCACTAGAATGGACAGACAGTTCAACAGACAGATAAGACGGATAGAGAGATAGATAAATAGACAGATATAGATGAGAGAAAAAGAGACAAAAAGAGAGCAAGAGAGAATGTATTAAGAGTTTTCTATGTGCCAGACATTGTACTAGGCAAATAAGCCTGCCCTCAAAGAGCTTGCATTCTAATAGAGGAAAAATAGGAGTAAATAGGAGCTGGAAAGCAAGAAAAAGAGGAGAGTAATAGTCAATGGTGGCCTGAAAGCTGGGGAGACTTAGTTCTCAGAAAGATACAAGACATGGAGAAACTAATATCACCTGAGCCCAGGATATTCACCCCAGAAAAGTCCAAGTTTCAGGTGGGGAGGATGTGAGAAGTCTGGCCAAAATGGAGGTGACATAGTTTGAAGAGGTGGGTTAGAAAGTGAAGAAAGAAGGTCAAAGTAGAAAAGTAACTGCCCCTGTCACATACTGTCCAGGATTAAATAAAGGTGAGGAAGACAGGAAGGACAGCAGACAGAAGCTCCTTTATCTTTTTCCTCCAGGACCTGAATGTTAAGGAAATAGGGAGAAACCATCCTGAGTAACCTCTGCTACTACTATACTGTCCTTTCCCCTACCAGCATAATCCCCCCAAGACCAAGAGTAGAAAGCAAAGAGGAGAGAGCCCAATGCTGACTGTCAAATCCCTTCTATCACAGTCACTGAGAGCAGAGCCAGAGGAGGAAAAAAATGACTGCAACTAACTGGGATCCTCTCCTAACACCACCGACCCTCCCACACCAACTCCAGCAAAAAAAAAAAAAAAAAAAAAAAAAAAAAAGGTAGGGGAAGAGGATGTAAAGTCAGAAGGACTAGGAGTAGAAATACTGTTTCCTTGTACTGTGTCAGAATTTGGAGAGAAAACAAGTAGGAAAGAGTTGGCAAGCCTTTAAGCAAGAGTAGGGAGAAGACTACAGAGTACCTGGCCTTAAATGTCTGGTAGTGAGTGACTAGAAACAATTCACAACGTCCTAGCCTACCACCTTCAACTCTGAGAATAAGACAAGAAAATACTGCTATTTCCATTCCATCAAGGCGAGGAAATCTCATCTTAAATCCAATGTTAGATAAATAAAACAGAAAAAATTTCCATGGAAACAACAAAGGGAGTAGATGTAGAAAAAAGAAAAGGCTCACTGACAAATAGCAAACAAGTCAAAGAAAAAGTATAACTCAAAGGAGGTGTGCAATATAAAAGAATCAAGTGACAAAACTAACAGAAAGGCAAGATGAATCTGCAATAGAAAAGATGGCAGAAATTCCAAAAGAAAAAAAAAAGCTGGGAAATAACGGAATAAAAATGCAAAGCAACAAGTTTTAAAGAAAAATAAACATTAAAGTAAAAAGCAGTGGCCAGTAAGGGAAAATCAAAGAAACACCCCATTACCACAGAACTCAACACCAGCTTATGAAAGCCTCAGAAGACAGACCTAAAAGTTCAAATATCAAATTAACTGGAATCCCAAAGTTATCAGGGAACTTCAACTGGGCAGTAGGAGAAATAATTAGAGAAAGTTTCCCCAGAACAAAAGCCATCCAGCATTCCCCAAGTGGAAAAAAGGTCATAGGACCTCAACATGAAGAAATCCAAAATTCAAGTGTCTGAGACATTTAATGTTATAAAGACAAATTCTTAGAGTACGGAGAGAAAAAAGAAATTACATAACCCTGTACACATTATAATATCCCCCGGTTTGTCTATAATTATGAGAGAAAGAAGGCAATTAGTTAAAAAAAAGATGATATCTTAAATTAAGTTGATTCAAATATACACACACTCTACAAATCTGAATATTTTATTTGAAGGCAGAAGGAGGACATCTAAAAATCAAGAACTCAAAGAATTTGCTGAAAAAAGTCCACAATTTAAAAGATCCAGCTTAAACAGCTGGAAAGAATTTTGAGTTGGTGAAACAAGATGTTATCAATGAAAATAATAAGATGTAAAAATATTAAGATAAGCTTTTGAAAGAAAAATATCCCCAGATTCTAAATAGTTTCTAAAAGTGGATATAATTAAAATGAAAGAAGTTTAAATAAATTTAAGGTTACAAAGTGTTTAAAATTGCTTAAATATTTTTTTAAAGAAGGAGAGGGCGTTGGCAAGCCAATAAGCAAAACTTTAACCAAAGAGAGTCAAGCTGCAGTTTCTAACTTAAAAGATAAGAACTTATTTAACTTTATTGTTTAGTTTTGATAGGAAAAAAGTTACGGAAAAATAAGATACATATCTTTTCTTCTAGACATAAGACAAATACAATTTAATTCCTATTACATTAAATGTAATTCATCTAATTACCTTATTAAAAGAAAAAAGTTACAGAATGAACTATTAAAAATCCATCAATACATTCTGTACAGGAAAAAAAACATTCAACACAAAAATATCTAAATTAGGATATGATCTAAATTATATCATTTACATCTAAGAAACAGGCAAAGATGATAAAAGAAAAAATAGTCTATGTTGGAGGGGTTGCAGAAAACAGGCTGTAAATTGATTCAATGATTCTGTGAAAGAATTTGGAATTCTACAAGAGTCACTCAACTGTTTATTCCCATTCACCCATCAACCCCAGACTCGGGGAAAATATCTCAAAGAAGTCAGACAGAAAGTCAAATCCTGCACATGTCAAAATATTCATAGCAGCATTTTTTTGCAGCAGTAAAAAATTTGGAAACAAAGCAAATGTCCATAGATTGGGGGAAGGAGGAAGACAGAGAGGAATAGTTTAACAAACTGTGGTATAGACATGGACATAATGGATTGTACTATAAAAAAATTGACAAAGGTACAAATTCAGAGAAGTTTTGGAAGACCTATATAAACTGATGCTGAGTAGGAGCCAGGAGCTATGAAAACAATGTCCACAATGACTAAATAAAAATAATACCACAATTTATACCAAGTGATTTTATGAGCAATCTTGGCCTCAAGAGAAAAGAAAAGAAAATACTAAAACCCTCTCTCAGTAGAGGTGGGGAGCCATGGGTACAAAATGTTACCTTTGCTGTCGGAAAAGATGCTATTCTGGTTAAATGTGCTACCCTGTTTTGTTTTTTCTATTTTACAAGAAAGAATTCAATAGTAGAGGACAGAAAGGTATATAGGAAAAGGATTGTTGAACTGACTGTAGTTCCAGAACTCCCCAGAGGGGTAGCAGGGGAGGAGGAAGGGGACGGAATAGATGTGCAAGGAGAGGGCTGGGGAGTAAAGGGTGGCATGGCTGAATTCAAACCTAAATGTAGTGATAAACCAATGAAGTTCTCTGGGGCTGGATTTCTGGTCCCTGAGGCCTACCATATGAAGTCAGTCAATAAGCATTTATTAAGCACCTATAGGGTGCAGCTAGGTGGCACAGTGGAAAGAGCACCAGGCTTTAAGTCAGGAAGAAGTGAGTTCAAATCTGACCTTAGACCATTTATTAGCTGTGTGACTTAAGCTGTCTGCCTCAGTTTCCTTGTTTATAAAATGAGCGAGAAAAGGAAATGGCAAACCACTCCAGTATTGTTGCCAAGAAAACCCCACTGAAATGACTGAATTAAAAAAAAAAAACACACACACAAAATACTATGAGCCTGGCACTGTGCTAAGCGCTGGAGATACAAAGAAAGCAAGAGACAGTTCCTGCCCTCCAGAAGTTCACAGTTTAACAAAGGAGGCACCTGCAAACAACTATCAAAACAAGATAAACTGGAGGCACTCAACAGAAAGAAGGCACTACAATTTAGAAGGTCTGGGAAAGGCTTCTGATAGAAGGTGAAATTTTAGCTGGCACTTGATGGATGCCAGGAAAGCCAGAAGGCACAGAGGCCAGTGTCTGGATCCCAGCATAAGAGGGGATGGGAGGATTCTGGAGATTGGTATCAGAAACTGCCTCTAACACTGCATATGACAATTTTTCTACACCTCCTATTCCTCAAGAGTTGCCTGGCAGACCAATGCTCTGTAGATTGAGATGTGAACTGGAAAGCAATTTGAATTTATACTCTCCCAAAAAAAATCACTAAATTTTAAATACCCAGCAATATCGAGGGCAGCTAAGTGGTGCAGTACACAGAGGGCTAGGCCTAAAGTGAACAAGAACCAAGTTCAAATACTGCCTCAGACACTTACCAGCTGTGTGACCTTGGGCAAGTCACTTAACCTGTTTGCCTCAGTTTCCCCATCTATAAAATGGGGATAATAACAACACCTACCTCTCAGAGTTGTTGTGAGGATCAAATGAGATAATAATTGTAAAGTGCTTAGCACAGTGCCTGGCACATAGTAGGTGCTATATAAATGTTAGCTATAGTATTATTATTATTATTATTATTATTATCATTATTATTATTATTATCATTATACCCTAGAGAGTTGAAAGACAAAAATAAAATACCCATGCGTACAAAAATACTGATAGCAGCTCTTTGTAATGTAGCAAAGTACTGAAAACGAAGTGGACATACATCAATTTGGGAATGGCTGAAGAAATTATGACATATAAATGGAATGATATATTATTATACCATAAGAAATGATAGGATGGATTCAGAGAAACCTGTAAAGACATGCATGACTGATGCAGAGTGAAATGATTATAACCAGGAAAACAATTTATATGACTAAAATAAAGTTAGGAACTTGAAAAGACTCCAGAACTCTGATCAATGCAAACACCAACCATGACACCAGAGGTTGAAGCATGCTTCTCACCTCTTGAGAGACAGGTGAGGGATTAAAGGGGCAAAATGAGATGTACACTTTCAGACAAGAATAGCCAATGTATGGCTTTGATTTGACTCTATTTGTTAACAGCAGCTATTTGGCCCAGTGCATAGAGCACTGGGCTTGGAATCAGAAAGACCTCTCTTCCTGAGTTCAAATCTGACCTCAGACCTGGGCAAGTCACTTGGCCTTGTTTGCCTCAGTTTTCTCATCTGTAAAATTAGCTGGAGAAGGAAATGGCAAACCACTCCAAGATCTCTCCAAGATCATGAAGAGTTGGAAAACAACCAAACAACATTTATTTGTTACAAAGGAGGATGGGAAGGGGGGAGGGAGTTGGTGGGTAATGACAGTACATAAGAGCATAAATGAAACACTAAAATTACACAATGAGAGCAGAGAAGGGAACACAGAAGGGGCATTTTCTTACTATCATGTTATATATAATAGACACTTTAAAAAAGTATACTTAATAGTTCAATTTCATATACAATCCTCTTTTCTGCTTTGTATACTGAAATGTTCATGTTTGTTAAGTTCATAATAAAAAAAGAAAAAATATTAGGAGTAACTTGGACCACTGAGAGGTTAACTAACTTGCCCAGGATCACACAAGCTAATACATCTCAGAGTAGAAATTCAAACCTTCAAGATCTTTCTGATTGGAAGGACAGCTCTCTATACACTATGCCACACTGTCTTTGCACTATGCTACTAAAATGCCAATGAAAATTACAGAAATAACTAATATATAGAAATTTGGAAAGGCATGAAGTAACTTGAAGCAAACAAAGCAAAGCCAGAAGAACAGTATATATATTTACTATGACTATGTAAAAAGAAAGATGAATATACAAATACAGAGATTAATGAACAAGGACAGGAAAGAGATAAAAAAAGAGTAACTAATCAGCATTGTGTACACAAAATTTTTTTTAGCACAGTTGCAAATGACTTATTTGTTTTTGCTGTTGTTTAAAGTTGCACCAAGTAATACAGTTTTTAAGTGAAACTGTCACCCAAGAAGAAAAACAGTTATCAATACTCAATGCCTCTACTGCCTCATCACAACTCTGCAATGCCATGCAATGGGGCTTTGTTAACCACCAGTACAGAAACTTGTCTCAAAAGTTACCAATGGAAAAATTCCAAACTGCCAAATATAACAGGCTTTTTGTCAGTCTTCTCCTATGACAATTCTATAGTATTTTACACTACTGAACACACCCTCCTTAATTCACTCCATTGATTTTCTCTTGACCACACAAACCACTCTCTTTTGTTAGCTCATCTTCCTTCCCAACCACTTTAGATGAGTGATCTTTTTCCTCTTCTCTCACCTCTTCATCCTCTCTTGCCCCCCACCATTCCACTCCCTCTAGAAATCTCATTCAAACCCATAGCTTCAAACATCACCTTTATAAACAGGATTCCCAAGTTTTTATCTCTAGTCCTCCTGTGGGCTCTCTCACGCTCTCTCTCTCTCTCTCTCTCTCTCTCTGTCTCTCTCTCTCTCTCTCCTCCTTCTCCACCCTGCCCCAAGCTCTGAGATCCACATTTTTAAATACTTTTAGTACAAGCTCAACCTGGATAACCTACTAAGCATCTCAAACTCAAGACAACAAGGCTACTGCCATTTTCCCTAAAAACCTACTCCACCTTTTTACTTAAGAATTTCTATCAACTGCTCCACAATTCACCTAGCATTTCACATAAGAAACTTTGTTGTTACTTATCTTGGAGTCTTCCCTCACCCTTCCTTCACCTCTTACAACCAGTTACTTGCCAAATCCTGTCAAATCTGCTTCTCAAACCATCTGCCTCCTCTCTACTTTGGTTGCCATCATCCTTATACCACGCCCTTACACACTGCCTGCCTGGACAACAGCCTTTTAACAGGTCTTCCTGCCTTTACTCTCCGGCCTTCAGTCAACCCTCCACTTTGCTACTAGATTTAATTTCCTTATCCAAAGATCAAGTCATGTCACTCCTTCACCCAGCATGTTTCAATGTCATACATGGTATATCAACTAATATTTAAAATCTATAGCTTGATATTCAAGGCCCTTCACAATCTTGCATCCCCTACTGTTCCAGCATTATCTCTGAATATTCCTTTCCATAGCCTCTACTTAACAACCCTATAAAACCCCACATTTCCCTGCCCTCCTGACCTTTATGCTGTTTCCTATGCCTAGCATGCCCACACCATTCTATACTTATTGATTTCCATTTATTCTTTTTATTTATTTTAAGCTTTCAACATTCACTTTTATAAGATTTTGAGTTCCAAATTTTTCTCCCTCCTTCCCCTTCCCCCTCCACAAGACAGCATGCAATCTGATACAGGCTATACATGTACTGTCATATTAAACATATTTCCATGTTCGTCATGTTGTGAAAGAAGAATCAGAACAAAAGGGAAAAATCACAAGAAAGAAAAAAAAAGAAAGAAAATAGTATGCTTCAATCTATATTCAGACTCCATAATTTTTTCTCTGACTGTAGATAGCATTTTCCATCATGAGGGTTTTGGAGTTGTCTTAGATCATTGCCTTGCTGAGAAGAGCTAAGGCTATCAAAGTTGGTCATCAAACAATGTTGCTATTACTGTGTATAATGTACTCCTGGTTCTGCTCACTTCACTCAGCATCAGTTCATGTTTTAAGTCTTTCCAGGTTTTTCTGAAATCCACCTGTTCATCATTTCTTATGGAACAATAGTATTCCATTACATTCATATACCACAACCAATAGTATTCCATTACATTCATACACCACAACTTGTTCAGCCTTTCCCCAATTGATGGGCATCCCCTCAAAAATTCTTGGCCACCACAAAAAGAGCTGCTATAAATATTTTTGTACATGTGGGTCCTTTTCCCATTTTTATGATCTCTTTGGGATAAAGACCTAGCAGTGGTACTGCTGGATCAAAGGGTATGCACAGTTTTATAGCCCTTTAAGCATAGTTCCAAATTGCTCTCCAGAATGGTTGGATCAGTTCACAATTCCACCAACAATGTCTTAGTGTTCCAATTTTCCCATATCTTCTCCAACATTTATCATTTTCCTGTTTTATGTCAGCCAATCTGATAGGTACCTCAGAGTTGTTTTAATTTATATTTCTCTAATCAAGTGATTTAGAGCATTTTTTTCATATTATTACAGATAGCTTTAATTTCTTCCTCTGAAAACTGCCTGCTCATATCCTTTGACCATTTATCAGCTGAGGAATGACTTGTATTCTTATAAATTTGACTCAGTTCTCAATATATTTTAGAAATTAGGCCTTTATCTGGCTGTAAAAATTGTTTCCCAGCTTTCTGATTCCGTTCTTATTTTGGTTTCATTGGCTTTATTTGTGCAAAAACTTTTTAATTTAACATAATCAAAATTATTCATTTTGCATTTCATAATGTTCTCTATCTCTTGTTTGGTCATAAATGCTTCCCTTCTTCATAGACCTGACTCCAATTATTCTTTAAAGTACAATTCAAGCTTTTCATGAGCCCCTTAGTCAGTAAGGAACCCTCCCCCCACCCCAAACTTCACATAGCTCTACAATTCTCCAATGAACTTTCCATGGATTATAAATTATCTGTACATGTGACTGTAAAGTCTATAAGACAGAAGCTCTCTATCTTAATCTATAAAGCCCTGGTATCATGGCTAGGGTGGCAGATTTGGAATCAGGCAGACAAGGGTTCAAATCCTGCCTCAAACACTCTAACTCCCTTGGAACCATAGTTTAGCCTAAGTCTTAGTTTCCTCATCTGGAAAATGGGGATAATAATATCTGGGTGTACCTACTACAGAGAGTGGCTTTGTCTATGCCAAATATACGTGAAAGACTAAAAATAGCACAGGGTTGCAGCTCTGCCTTGGTAGAAGAAGCTTCCTGATAGGGAGCTCCATGCAGCAATGAAATCACGGTCTAGTTTAAAAAAAAAACAACACTAAGATTATGGACAATGTGACTGCAGAATTCTACATGGAAAGGATGGAGACAACCCCGAAAATGGCTAAAAGCTGTATCAGTCAACTCACGTTCCAAATGAATTCAAAGCACAACAGTCTCAGTCTCATAGAAGATGAGATGAGTTGTTTTGTAAGGTGAAGGAAACTACAATGCTAAGACTAACTTGCTATAAAAAATGCAATCCCACAAAACTACAACAAAACCAATAGGACATTTAGCTAATCACTCTCTGGAATTTAAGTGTAACCCTTGGAGCCTTTTATTATCATTCTCTTTAAAGATACAAGGGCCCAAGTATATAATTATAGTAAATGAAATAATAGTTTGCTTTTCCTACTCGCCTCTATTCTAAATATATTCCACATTATTTGGTTAGGAAGAAAAAAAAGAAAGAGATGGCTTAAAGCAACAAGCAAGTGAGACCAAGGATGGCCCCAGACAGAAATGGAGAATCAACAAAGCAGCAAAATGCAGGAGGTTATTCCAGATGGCATGATCCTGCCATGCCAAAAAATAAGCTCTGACATATCAAGTGCCACCACCACATGGAGAAACAGACAATTCCTGGGTGCTAGACGATATGGGACTGGAGGAGGAAAATTGAACTTGAGTGAGAAGCTGGAAGGAGCCTACAAAAGGTCTAGAATCAATAGAATGAAGAATTACAATATGCATCTTTAAGGATCACAGAAAAAGCTACTTGGTTAATGGAAGAACCTGTACCCAGTCAGCGGCAGTGTGACTTGAATCAAAGAGCAGTGTGTGTGTGTGTGTGTGTGTGTGTGTGTGTGTGTGTGTGTGTGTG
>NW_020951350.1:3721980-3729428 GCF_900497805.2 Vombatus ursinus
GTGTGTGTGTGTGTGTGTGTGTGTGTGTGTGTGTGTGTGTGTGTGTGTACACATACCATGACTATAAAAAGATACACAAATAGATTAATGAATGTGGACTAGAAGATAAAGAGTAATTAATAAGCACTGTCTTTATACACACACAATATTTAGCATAAAGAGTTGCAAATTTTTTTTTTTATTTCTTTGTTTTGTTTTGTTCTGCTGTGCAAGGCCAGATCGTTGCTTCCAAGGCCTCATGGAAAAACTGGGAATTATGAGACATGTACTTACCACACAAAATGTGATGACACTTGGTTCTAATGTTGTTTCTGCTGTTAATCATGACCATGGCCAAGTCATCGTATCTAGTCAGCCTCCTCAAACTCCTGTCCCTCCCTACCTTCCATGTAGTGGCCACCACTAAAAGGAAGGATGTGCACTCCAATAACTATGGGAGTCAGAGTGCTTTACATTCATACATAATTCACAGGATCATAGATTTAGAACTAGAAAGGTTCCTAGAGGCCTTCGAGTCTGACCCTCTCAGCCCAGGTTCACACAGCTATTAAATACCTAAAGCAGAACCGAAACTCAGGTTTTTCCGACTCCAAACCCAGCCCTCTAATCCCTTCCATCTAGCTACCTCCAGTGTTTGAACTGAATTGATAGAAAAGATGACCTGTTAAGCAGCCCAGACTAACGAGGTTTTACTAAGTGGTCACTCAGAATCATAATTGTTACAAGGTCTCTCCAATTGACTGCTAAGACAATCCATGTTAAAAGGTCTGGTCAGCAACATGGTGGGCCCCAGTTTGTGCCAACCAAGATAGGACCATGGGAGATCATAGGTTAAAAAAAAAAAGTCTCCATAAGCTAACTGACACAAACAGCTTCAATGCCTGAAACTTCCAGGTTTCATCCTGGGCAGATGGGCAAATTCCAAACCCTAGCATCTCCTGCAGGAGAATATGTCTCAAGGTCAAAGTTACATCAATGCACTGAATATGGTTTAAGGGAGAAAATACTTATTCTTTGGAGTGAAAGCAATAATAGACAGTTAATAAGTTAAATCTCAAAATTACTAGGTTAGCTAACCCAAGAGAAACTCGGAAAACTCACGAGAATAGCCCTTTCTCTATCTCCAGCTTCCCCCCTAAAACTTCAGCAATAAAGTTAACATAGTTCAATTTTGATTCTGAAGAGAACTAAAATTGGAATTTTATCTTAGACCATATGATCCAAAGCACCAGACTTTGAGTATCATTTGCCTCCTTTGAAAAATTGCTCTTCTTAGATAGTAGTAAGAAGCTAAACTGTCCCTTTTCCCCACTTTTTCACCATCTCCCCTAAACCAAGTGTCTTGCAAAAGTTACTTTCTGTGTCCTGCAGTTGTCTGGCTCTTGGTAGTCTTAGTGATAAACTGGCCCACAGCCCGAAAGAATCTAGAAAAATATCACTGAGCCTGAGTTCTAAAGTCTTCCAATATAAAAAGTCTGCTAAAAAAGAGAGTCACAGTGGGATACACAAAAGTCTTCACCTAGTAAAAATACTAACCCCAAGAAAAGCAGCTTCAGCCACACTGGCTAGCAACTCCCACTGAGCCATATAAAAGAAACAGGGGCCCCAGATATCTTAGGCAGAGGAAGAACACAATTCTTATTCAGCAATTTATTATAGTCAGGTCTTTTCCTTCCTTGAATAAATGAAAAAAAGATGAGACAGAGCTTCGCTTACAGGGCAATTCTACTAAATGTGACCTGAAGCAACAGTGAGGAAGCCTATGGTAACTCAAATAAAACTCCTGGTCCAGTGTTTCCCCAACTCAATAAAGGAAATCACATGATAAACAGACCTAACTATAGCCCAACTCCAAACCTAGCCACAACAGCCCCAAACACTTTCCTGACTTACTAGGAATCCAACCCATGGGAGGCATCCTAGCATGTTGGAAACACAACAGGAAGATTATATACCACCATCTGGGTACTGACTATGGTCCACTGATGAGAACTGCCTCCTGCCTTTGGGAGGATCAGAGCTCATCCTCAACAGCCAAAGGGATAAAGTGGGATTTTCTGAAGTTCCAATGGCATAAATCTTAATGCACTGTTGTTCTGCAGCACTAATGAGTTATCACATAGCTAAAGCGCCCTTAAACCAAGCTGAGGGCTTATTTATTTTACATGATCAGGAAGATGACAATAGTCAACAACTCAATACCATTCATCAGTGAAACACTAGGTAATGGAACACCCACAAATAAACCTCATTTCTAGGTAGGTTAAGTATCTATTCCTTTTTTCCACTCAAGGTTAACCCTTCCCCCTACATTAATTTCAGGATCTACCTCTTATCAAAAGCTATGCCAACTGATTATTATAATGACAACTATTATCCCATTATAATAACATTATTGTACTTTCTTTTGCACTTGACATCTGTTGGCTGATAGCTTTAACTAGTATATAAGCAATAATTATGTAGCATTTTCCTTTTCCACCAAGGCTCCAATGTTACTCTTAATGCTCAATCCAACTGTAGCAAATTGATGACTCCTCATTCACCTGCAATTTCTACACTAGTCACATTGCCAAAAAGGATGGCTATTCTCATGTTCCCAGGGTGTGGAACTGGGACAAAACAAAATGAGAAAGCAAGCTATTTATTGCTGAAAACCTCAATGCAGCATGAGGAGTCACACACAGGTCCTCGCTGAGGAACAAACCAAGTCAAATCACAGTGCCACACATCACAACACAAGAAGAAGATGGGAGGTAGGAAAATACATTTCTCCACAGAGATTTCTCAAATAAATGGTTCAAAGAAAGCCATTTTGCTAGCTCTCTCTCAAACACTTTTAAACACTGTAAAAGATGGAACTGACAGCAGTAGGGGGAAAGGAGAAATGACCATTTAAAAGACTGTATTGTGAGGAAGAGGCATCACCTGGAGCACTGAATCTCAGGCAGAGGTCACTTGAGGCAAAGATAGAGTCATAAGCCAAGAGACCAGCCCCACTGCCCACGACCATCCATCACACTTTTACAGAAAACAAGGTAGAGCAAGCTGTTGGATTTTATGACTGTGGAATATCAATGTGCCCAAATTATACACTAGTTCCATTAAAGTAAAGGTAATACCATGGTGAAGCTATAATAAAAACACACTCACATGCCATTCAAAAAACCACCCTGCTTGGAGATGGGTTGGCTTGCTTTGTTCTTCAACCAGTAATGCCGTATGCCTTTTTTTTCCAAAGAGAGAAGCAAGGGAAGCAGGTTAACTGTATTTGAAACTGCTGGAAAATGTTGTAACCTTTGTGAAGCAAAAACAAAAAACAAACAAACAAACAAACAAAGAAAAAAATTGGGCCTAGAAAAAACTAAATAAGGCCAAATGATGTGCTAGAGCACTCAGCAGGCACTTGGTCCAGGTGCAGTCAGGGTAATAGTAGTGGTTCTAGAGATGCCTATATGGACTTCACTTCTCATGGCTTCTAGGAGAATTAAGCTTGCATAATCAGAGTTATTGTTAGGTTAGGAGAAGTCAAAAAATAAGAACTC
This sequence comes from Vombatus ursinus, assembly GCF_900497805.2. Lineage (NCBI taxonomy): Eukaryota > Metazoa > Chordata > Mammalia > Diprotodontia > Vombatidae > Vombatus > Vombatus ursinus. Next base: position 3,725,526 of record NW_020951350.1, read on the forward strand.
TGCCTGCTTACTCAACAAGCTCCCCCATAAACCAAAACAAACAACTGCAGAAGCTGCAGAAAAATAGTCCAGGAGCCTCCCCACTATCAAGCTGCTGCATTAATTCGCAGGATTCTCCTAGAACATCAAGTATCTTCCTCTTTTTTCTTATCTCATTAAGAGAAAAGGTATGACAAGGTTGAAAAGGTAAGCATTTAGACGGAAAGTAAGCAACATGTAACCAGGTCCTCTGGGCTTGTACTATTTAAGAGGGGGAGGTGAGAAAAAAAGAAAAGAAAAAAAAGCATGAACAATAAACCAAGCAATCAATCTGCAAGCACTGGAAAAGCTCCTATCATATGCCAGGCACTATACTAAGCACTGGAGAGACAAAGAATGAAAATAATGCTTCTAGTTGACACTCTCTCTCAAGGAAAAACAACATGAACATATATAAGAATATACAGAATAAATACAATGTCATTAGGGAAGGAAAGCACTACATTTGAGAGATCAAGAAAGGCTTCATTCACATAAATGTCTGTGCCTGAGCTGAACCATGAAGGAAGAAAGGTCCTCTCTGAGGAGGAGCAGGAAGGCATGTATTTCCTGGGAGGCATGGGAGGCATGGGAGGCATGGGAGGCTGCCAGCATAAAAGTATGGAGACAGAATGTGGAAGGACATGTGTGAGACCCAGAGAGAAGACCAGCTTTCCTAGAACACACAGTAAGAGAAAGGGGAATAATGTAGAAGGAGGTTAGAAAGATAGGTGGGGGCCAGGTTGTGAAATGTATTAAGAGCTAAAAAGAAAAGATTAGGTTTTATCTTAGACACAAAAAAGAGCCACTGAGGGCTTATTAGAGTGGCATGGTCACACATACACTCAACGAAAATTACTTTGACAGTTATGTGTAAGATAGTTTAGAGTGGTAAGAAATTTGAGGCAAGGAGACCAATTAAGAAGTCATTGCAATAATATGGGAGAGGCAGAATGAAGCTCTGAAGTAAAGTGGCTACTTCTGTAAGTAAAGGGGGTCTAATATGGAAGATAGGAATGTAGAAACATCAAGATTTGGCAACTGACTGGAGGGACAGTGAGGTAAGGAGTCAAGGATAACAGGGATGTATAAACTTCAAAGACTGTAAAAATGGTGGTTCCTTTGACAGAAAGAGGAAAGTTTGGAAGATGGGTGTGTTGGGGCTGAAGAATGGAAAACATCAACTTCTATTTTAAACATGCGGAGTTTAAAATGTTAGAGAGAGAGCTAGTGTTGCAGGCCTGGAGCTCAGGGAAGAAACCAGGCTGGACATATTGCTCTGGCAATTATTTGCATTGAGATAATAGTGAAACCCATGGGAGCTGATGAGGTCACCATGAGAGAGAATGCAGTGAGAGAAGAAGTTCCTGGACAGGGAACATCCGTAGTTACAGGGCATAAAATGGATGATGAACCAGTAAAGGAGATTGAAAAGGAGTTGTCAGGGCAGCTAGGTGGCACAGTGGATTCAGGTGGACCTGAGTTCAAATCCAGCCTCAGACACATAACACTCACTAGCTGTGTGACTCTGGGCAAGTCACTTAACCCCAACTGCCTCACCAAAAAAAAAAAAAAAAGAAAAAGAAAAGTTGTCAGACAGGTTGGAGGTGAACCAGGAAAAAAGTAATGTTAAAAAAAACCCAAAGAGAAGGCATTCAGAAGAAGTGATCAGTATTTTTAAATGTAGCAAAAGTGGTCAAGAAGGAAAAGAACCAAGAACGGAAAAAAAAAAAAGGAAAAAAAATCAAATTTGGTAAATTAGAAATTGTTGGCAACTTTGAGGGAGCAGTTTTAGATGAGTGATAAGATCAGAAGCAAGACTGTAAAGGATTAAGGAGAGAGGAGGAAAATAAAAAAACTTTTTTATTGAAGTTTAGCTTAGAAACAGGTGAAAGATATAGGATGATAACTGAGGTGATAACAGAATCAAGTGAATAAAGATTGGGGAAGGCATATGAATGTTTGAAGGCAATAAAGAAGGTACCAATAGATAGGGAGAGAACAAACAGTAAAGAAGAAAGATGACTGAAAAGATTGGAGAGGAGGAGATCAAGGGCAAAAGCCTGTAATGTCACCATCATAGTTAGATGCAGTTCAACAAGTGTTTTCACATCCACCATTTTATCTGATCCTGGCAACAACTGTCTGAGGCTGGCAAGGGAAGTATTATTATTCCCATTTTACAGATGAGGAAAGTGTGATGCTAAATCACCTTTTAATTTCCAGCATAAGGCTTTTTTTTTGGTCTTTATCAGGAAGCTTCCCTAGTACACCTGCACCCTAGGGAAACATCCAGCTTATTTTGGAGAGACTGTCCTGCCCAAGAGGAGGCATGCTTACTTCAGAAGGGGAGCTGATAAAATAAATGATCAGGCTTCCTGGTTTGATCTTTATTGGCAAGATGCCCAACCTGCAGTTTCTTTCCATTCAGCTAGAATGTAGTCTTCAACCTCCTGGAGACATTTCCAAATATGGGACGCTAAGATGCATTAGCATGGAAAGTGCAAAGTGATGGTTAAGGTAATGAACGAAGCCAGTGACAGCTAAAACACCCTGCATCCTGGGTCTATTTGCTCATCCCTTCTAAGGTATAAGCACTTTCATCAGTCTGAAATCTAAGTTTTATACTCAAAGATTATAAGAAAGCCATGGCTCCACTCAGATAGCAGATACCTTTGAGACTGTGCCACCAAGCAAAGGTTTGTATGTGGCAGGGAAGGTCTCCGAGGAATCCCCTACATTCCAAGGCACAGGCTTTCGGGATATTAATCCATGACCATTGTGAGCACTTTATAATATTTACTCTATGTGGATAAAAGACATTAAATTATAGTCAAGGACTCTGAGAGCCTTTCCAATTCTATTCCCCACTTACCTCTTTGTTAAAAAGATTTGTAACCTGAAGACAGTGCCAGCTGACTAAAAGTATGAATAATGCTGAGCAGAGGATGGGTAGCTGAACCACATTTGCCAACAGAAACTCCATTATAAGGTCTTCTCCAGCCTGGACCTCAGTTTACCCCATTTGTAAAGAAAGGAACCCACTTCTAGAAAAGATCATAGGGGAGGAGAGGACAAATGAATGGCTTCAGTCAGTAAAGCATAAGAATGCTGGTCAAATCAAAGACCTAAAGGGCAAGGATTGAGTAGCTTAACTTCTACAAAGGGGACAGGGAAAGCCAAAACTGAAAGACTATAATGTTCCTCTTCTGCCTGACATACAATGATACTGAGAACAGCTCTGGAACTCAAATCAGAAAATCAGGCTCAAATCTCTACTCTGGCATCTGCCATCTATGCCAAAGCTTCTTCAGCTCTCTAGGTCATAGCTTGCTGATCTATAAAATCAAAGTGCTGGAGTGTGGCATAGTGGACATAAAGCTGCTGAACCTGGGAGTCCAAAAGAACAGAGTATGAATGCCACCTATGACATTTATTAGTTGTGTGATCCTGGGAAAATCACCTAACAGTCTCATCTACAGAAAAAGAGGGTTGTCTCCAATGACCTCCATGTTCCATTCTAGCTCTTAATCCTATGATCCAAAGAATCCAGAAAGAGCTGTTGTGCCATTGTGAAGAAAAATGATCCCAGAGAAAACTTACATGAACTGATATGAAGTGAAGTAAGCAGAACCAAGAGAACACTGTACACAATAACAGTAATATTGTACAATGATCAACTGTGAATGACTTATTCTCAGTAATACAATGAAATGATACAAGACAATTCTAAAGGACTTAGGATGAAAAGTGCTATCCACCTCCAGAAAAATCTGAATGCAGATCAAAGCATACTTTTGGGGCAGCTAGGTGGCGCAGTGGATAGAGCACCGGCCCTGAAGTCAGGAGGACCTGAGTTCAAATCCTGCCTCAGACCAAACACTT
>NW_020951350.1:3729438-3742866 GCF_900497805.2 Vombatus ursinus
GAAGTCAGGAGGACCTGAGTTCAAATCCTGCCTCAGACCAAACACTTGACACGTACTAGCTGTGTGACCTTGGGCAAGTCACTTAACCCCTATTGCCTCACTAATGAAAAAAAAAGCATACTTTTTCAAACTTTCTTTATTTTTCTTATTGTTTTTCATTGGTCTGTGTTTTCTTTCACATGACTAATGTGGAAATATATTTTGTATGACTGCACATGTATAACCTATATCAAATTGCTTGCCTTCTCAAGGAAGGGGGAGGAAAGGGAAGAAGGGAAGGAATTTGGAACTCAAATTATAAAAAAAATATTAAAAATTGTTTTTACAATAAAAACATTCTTTGAATGTTGAAAAACACAAAAAAAAATTTAGGATTTTTAATATCCATTTTATTATCCATATTTAATTTCCATTATATGGATTTAATTCCATATATAGATTTAATATCCATATATTAAATATCCATTAGGATATTTAATATCCATTCATTTTCAGTCTTTACTTCAAAAGTTCTTTTTCCAATGTAATTTTATTGTATTATGATCAGTAAAAGATGAATTTTAAAAAAAAAAACTGATCCCAGAGTCTAGAGAAGAGCCTCTTAGCCATCCAGGGAAACTATGGAGAGACTATATAAACAGCAGCTTCCTCTACAATGATCAATGATTGGAATCTAGTTAACAATCTATCTTTTCTGGGTCTTGCCATTTGTGGAAAAAGCCCCACATGATGAAGGGTGAGAGGATTTTTTTTTTTTTGAGAGTGGAGTATGGTTAGACATTGGTCTGTTCAACTATATTTTGATTCTTAATATTCCTAGCAAACATCTTCAATATTGAAAAAATGACAAGCAATCGAATGCTGCAAGGGAACATTTTTGAGCTGTGAGAGTGGAAAAGAAAAAAGGATAGTCAGGGTAGGAGATATTACCCTGCCAAAGTTTCACTGAAATGCAGATTTCCTCTGGGTACTATATTACTTTGCCCCTTGGCTGACCATATTTAAGTAATAATATTATTCAATATATTTTCCTTTTATTTTTGTTTGTTCACCTGAAGTTCCCCTGCAAAAAAGTCATTAATGCAAAAGGTCTACAGGGTCAAACTGACCCCTAAATCCTCATGGCTACACCCAACTGTCTACCACAGGAACATGTGAAGCAGTTACTCTGCAGGGAGAAAACATCAAACCTGCTCTGCTATCCTGCCCTGGACCTATGCAGAAAATGCTACAGTCAAAATAGTTTCTAAAACCCACCATTTTGCTTGTAATGAAGCTTGACAGTCCCAGGAAATTAGAATACTAAAAAGTTTAGTATATAATCAATCAAAAAGCACACATTAGGCACCAAGGATATAAGGACAAAGAATGACACAAAAGAGCTTATAGGAACAAAAACCAGTAAGCTTATGAGCTAGGCTTTCTCCAAAGCCATCAGTAACAGCTTTTTTAGTACCTAATACATGCAAGAGAGTATGCTGGATCCTATGGGGAATACAAAGATGAGTAAAGCAAAGTCCTTGTCCTCGAGAAGCTTATAATCAGTCTACAATGACTGGGCTTTATGCTGCATGCAAATAGGAAAATTGAATATAAATGGAAAAAAACCCCCACAAAACATTAAAGGCCTTGTATGTGCAAGGCACATATAAAAACAAAAAAGAAACAGCCCCTGATCTCAGAGACTTACATCAGATTGAAGTGACCCCACCTATAAGTATATACAGATAACACAAAAATAATTCAAGAAAAAAAGGGTGCCAATCACAAAGGAATCAGGAAATGAAGAGGTACTTGAGCCGTGCTTTGAAAGACACTAAGGATTCCAGGAAGAGGTAAGGAGGGAACTCCTGACACAAGGAATCACTTGGGCAGAGGCAAGGAGGTAGAGAACAAAATGTCTTATTCAAGGAATAGCAATCTGAAAGAGACTGTGTGAAGGGGCATAACGTGAACTAAGACTGGAAAAGCTAAATGGGAGCCAGACTGGAGGGGGCTTTAATTGTCAGATTATGAGTATCTTATCTAAAAAGAACGACAAAGCCAGTGAAGATTTTTGAATAGAGTGAAGCAACATGATCAAGAGTGGAAAAGTGGATGGAGTACTGGGCCTGGACTCAGAAAGATCTGAGTTCAAATCAGCCTCAGAAACTTAATACCCGTGTGACCTTGGGCAAGTCACTTTAATTTCTGTTTGCCTCAGTTTTCACACCTGTAAAAAGGAGATAATAATAGCACCTACCTCCCAGAGTTGTTTTGAGGATCAAAGGAGATAATAACTGTAAAGCACTTAGCACAATGCCTGGCACATAGAAGGTGCTATATAATGCTAGCTATTATTATTATTATTATAGTTTTTATTATCTGTGTTTTGTATATAAGTGTGGCAGTTCTGTGAAAGAGAGATTGAAGGAGAGACCAGAGGCAAGGACACCAATTAGGAGGCTACTGCAAAAGTCCACACAAGAGGTAATAAATGATTGAACTAGGGAGAGGTAGTGTGAGTCTAGAGAAGGGAACAGACATAACAGATGTCATGGAGGTAGGTTCACTAAGATTTGGCAAGTGATGGGGCATGGGAATCGAAAGAGAGAAAAGTCAAGGATGACTCCAAAGTCATGAACCTCAGTTACTGCTAAGATGGTGAGGCCACTTTCCCAATTACCATAGAGGGCCACACTGTCCCCCCAGGCCCTCCTCAGGCTCACAACCTAGGGGTCATCTTGGATTCCTCACTATCTCTCACCCTCCAAATCCAAGCTGTTACCAAGGCCTGTCGTTTCTCCTTTGCAACATCTCTCCAATAAGCCCCCTTCTCTCCTCTGACACTGCCACCACCCTATCCAGGTCCTCTCCACCTCATGCCTTGATTATCCCAATAACCTACAGGTGGGTCTCCCTGCCTCAAGTCTCTCCCCACTCCAAACTAGTCTTCATTCAGCCACTAAAGTGATTTTCCTAAAACACAGATCTGATCATGTCACTCCCTTACTCAACAAACTCCAGTGGCTTCCTTTCACCTCCAGGAGTAAATACAGAATGCTCTGTTTGGCATCCAAAGCCCTTCGTAACCTAGTTCCCTCCTACCTTTCCAGTCTTCTTACACCTTGCTCCCCAACACATACTATGAACCAGTGACAATGGCCTTCCTGGCCTTTCTGTGAACAAGACACTCCATTTCTCAGGTTCAGGCACTTTCTCTGGCTGTCCCCTAGGTCCAAAATGTTCCTCCTCCCACCCTGGGCTTCCTTTAAATGTCAGTGAAAATCCCACCTTCTACAGGAAGACTTTCCTAATTCCTCTTAATTCCAGTGCCTTCCCACAGTTAAGTATTTCCTATTTATCCTGTAAGTAGCTTGCTTTGTATATATTTGTTTGCACTCAGTAGCCTCTTCTCCACCTAGGAGACAGTAAGCTCCTTGAGTACAGGGAAGATCTTTAGCCTCTTTTATAATAGGTCTTCAACAGCTGTATGCAAAGATAAAACAGACCAATAGGAGAATGGTATTTAAAGGAAAAAATATTAAAGGCCTATCATATGCAAGGCACTGAGGTTATAAAAACAAAAATTAAACAATCCCTGATCTCAGGAGACTTATATTATCACTTAGCACAGTACCTGGTACATAGTAGGTGCTTAATAAATGTTTATTGATTGAATTGAAATATAAAGAGCTCTATTTTGGGCCAGGTAAGTGGTTTAAGATACACAGGAAATATTTAAGTGAAGATGTACAGTAGACAGTTGGTAATATGGGACCAAAATTCAAGGGAAATTTTAGGACTAGTTATTTAGATTTTGGATAAAACAAAGATAACTGAACCCAAGAAAGCTGATAAGAACAGCAAGGGAGAGAGTGCAGAGAGAAGGGAGGAGGGCCCAGGTCAAAACCCTGGGGGATTGCTCTTATTTACTGAGTGAGAGGAAGATGATCCAGTAAAAGATTGAGAAAAGCTGTCAGACAAACAGAAAGCAAACTTTGTAAACCAAGGAGAAAAAGCTCATAAAGCAAAATTAGAGAAGGTTCACTTGTTCCCTGACTAGTCACAAAACAGAGGTAGAAGGCCTGGCCTTCCCCAAAAGAAAAACCCAATCACCAGGGAATAGCTGCTATATCCTTTCCTGACTACTAGCAATGTGCAGGCTGCTGTCCAGCACCTGGTAGGATTCATCAAATGATCTCTTCTAAGAACCTCTATAAGATTTTAAAAGTAAAATTCCACTAATTTATGCTCTATCTATTCAGAATTTGTAACCTAATTTTCCCAAGTACTTTTTTCATAAGATAATTACATCTCAAAAATCTTCAATGGCTCCCAATTTCCTACCTTATCAAGTCTAAACATCTCTGCTTGATTTTCAAGTCCTTCTGTACCATGATCCCGGTCTACTTAATTTTCTTTCATATTACTCCTCACCCACTATGTTCTTTAGCCAAATCTGCCTTCTCACTGTCCCACAGTCCCCTCCTCAACCTTGCTCATTCCTAACACAGTAACTTCATTCAAGCTGGTCTCTTAAACTACCCAAATCCTACCCAGTCCTTCAAGTCCCAGTTCAAACACTAACTGCTTAACCACTACAGCCCACTATCATCTCCCTCTTCTTTGGATTTCTACAGCACTTCAGCTAGCTGCCCTTGCTAGAGAATGCCAGGTACTTCTCCTACCATCAGCCTTGTTTCTTCTAAAAGGCTAAGAATTCCTTCAAGATGAGGACTGTGTCTTATTTTGTATTTCACAAAGAGACTAATACTGGGCTGAACACAGTAAACACTCAATAAGTACCTGTTGGTTGGATGACTGGTGAGCATTCCAGGATAAACTAAAGTTCATTTTTTTAAATTACAAAGAAGTTTATGAAAGAAACAAAAAGAGCAAACAAGAATGTGGGGGTTACATTGGTTTTCTGTACATTTATTGGAACCTATTAACATGCAAACCACACATACCATTTTGAATCCTCCTTTTCTATTCATTAAAGCAGATCCCCAAGGATAATTTTGCTAACAAGGGTAACCTAGTCAATGTTACTTAAAATATACTGAGTACCTAGTTAAAACTAATAACTGAATTTCTTTCATTTTCCACCAATTCTTATTGGCCCTCCTCTAAATTTGCAAGGTTTTATTTTACTTGCTTTGTTCAGAGAACTGTCTGCCTTATGGGAAGAGTACTAAGATTTTTTGTTTTTAAACACTTAATTTGGGGTCTCTGGCCCCCGTAGTACATGGAACTACTTCCACATCTTAAAAGGAAATCATGTGACTTTTTCAGGGACAAAATCAGGGTTAGCATATTTAACTTCACCTTCCTGACTTTGTACAAGGACTAGATATGGGTACACAAATCAGAAAGAGGGCATGACAGAGTTCAGAGTTTCCTTAACAAGCTAATTGCTTTGAATTTGGCTGAAGAGAGGAAAGCAAATCACATGGGCAATGCCTGTGATCACAGTGCCACACGGAAATGTCTGTACCATTATGCTTCTAAAATCCCAAAGATCTATACCCCTCCCCCAAAAAATAAGGTTTGGGAACTCTTCTCACTTATCCAGCTAGAGAAAAACCCGTAAAAGTAGGAAAAAACCATACGGGAAAGAAGACATTAAGGAATCACAAGGGATTCTTGAAACCTGAGCCTTTCTTCCTCTCATTTCCCTAGGAGTCATGTTTTACTCTGTTGATACATATCAAATGAAAAAAATTACATGGCAGGCACCAGTCCAAAGTGGGTTGGCAACAAACTCAGTCTTAGGTAAGGGGTTCCAAGTCAGATTAAATATATGTACTTCTCATGCTGATATTTTTGTGTGCAACATTGAATATTTGCTTTTAGGGCATCCAATGATGACCACTGCTCTATCCAATCAGGTATTCAACTTAAAGCATGGTCTAGGGCTTGGGGCTTAAGAGAGTAAGAGGAGAAAAATTGAGGCAATGAAGGGTATTACTCTTTTATGTACTGAGGGGATTTCAGGCCATCTCCCCTGAGTTTAGAAGAATAGGCAGCTAGGGGGTACAGTGGATAGAGCACCAGCCCTGAAGTCAGGAGGACCTGAGTTCAAATCCAGCCTCAGACCAAACACTTGACACTTACTAGCTGTGTGACCCTGGGCAAGTCACTTAACCCCAATTGCCTAAAAGTAAAAAAAAAAAAGAATAGGCTTTCAATTTCAGCAGGAGTAACGCAAGCTACATAATAAGAATTTCTCCCAGTGAGAACTATGAAACAGTGGATAAAAGACCAAGGGTGTTGGTGACTTCTTCCCTAAAGATCTCCAGTTACACTAACACCAATCACAACCCCTTCTATCTGTAGAGTGCTTTTAAGCTGTCAAAGTGCTTTCACAACCATATCTCATTTTAGTTTCACAGCTTGTTTTCCTTTGAGGTACGAAAGACAAGATCCAGAAGACTGAGTAATTTGCTCCACATCAGACAGCCAGTGAGTGAGTGTCAGAGCTGAGGGCCTAGAACCCAGTTCTCCTGACTCCTGGATCCAGTGGTTCTTCTGGTGTACCTCAGATCGCCATCGTCCTAGTTTATGTTGATGTGGTCCCGCCAGAATGAGACTTGTGTGATCCTTCTTAGCATAAGGTTTCTACAGTTTTAGAGTTCAGTGGAGGAACCAAGGATCCAAATGGTCTCTTACACACTCAACTTGGGGTGGGGGGGGAGAATAGGGTTTGCTGTTCAGAATATTTAAAGTACTTATTAGCTACTTAAGCTTTTATTGGTTTCCATCTATCACTGGATTTAAACTGTAAAATAGAAATGTTTTCTTCTATTTTGATTATCCCCAGGTACATTGTTTCAATTGAACAGAAACTTGCTCTCATTTTGGAGCTCTGGGGCCTACAGTGCCCACAGGAGTTTCCTGGAAGTAAAATGTGTATGCCTCTTAGGCTAAACAAATTCAGAGATAAATTCTACGGAGGTACATTTAAAAAAGACTTAACTTAGATATCCAGCTTGCACAATGGAACCTCCCAGGCCCTCCTCCCTAGGTTTCCAGCTTTCACAAAGGAACCTCCCAGGCCCTCCTCCCTAGGTTTCCAGGGCTCCTCCCCCAGCTTCTAAGCTTCCTGCAGAGGCAGCTTTGCAGACAGTCTAGAAGAGGAGGTGGATAGGTGGGAGGTGAATTCACTGAAGAAAAAAATTTGCTGGTAAAGATGATGTTTCATTGCATTCAATGATAAGAAGTACCATAAAAATGCATAATCAGAGACTCCAACTGTGCCGGGATCCACAACAGTGACATAGCTAGGGGCCTCTTTAACCTGCTCACAGAGCAGCACACAGAATTACTAACCCTCCTGGTTTCTCTGTGGGTGGAAAATGCAGAGTGGGCCAAGCAACAGATTCAATACCCAGAGATATAAAAGTCTGAACTGCAGGATACCAGGCCTTACCTAGTTGATTCAGTTATGAAAGGAGAAACCCAAAAGGCCTGGGAGGCAAGTGATACTTCAGAAAGCAAAGGATAAACAACTCCAGCTTTTCCTGGGCCCATAGGGGCAGTCACCATTCATTCATTCACTCATTCACTTTTAAGCACCTGCTAAAAGAAAAAGATACTATACACGAGATCTCCACCTCCCTATACAACTCCTTTCCTTATTTTCCCAACAGTGTTAAAAGTCCAAAGATGTTAAATTCATTTTAAAAGGATATCAAAGGAAAAATATTAACACTATATTCCGTTTTAGGCAAAAGTTGCCAAGACAATTTTGTTTATTTTAACACTAATCTAATATTTAAGCATTTCTATCTTGGAAAGATGTCCCAATTGACTTAGATTATCCTATGCCTTCCAACATGTCTTCCCCAACCAGAAACAACTTGAAATCACATTTACTGGAATACTAAACAATGAAAAATATTATATTAAAAATAACTTTGGGGTTAACATTCTAAAACAATAGTCACAATTTTGTTCCTTTCTTAATCAGTCCCCCACATCTGACTGATAAGGGACTTCTCCCAGTGATCTAAAGATACCTCAATCATTTCTCAACTGAGAAGGGTGGTTCATAGTGTGAGAGATGAACTCTCAGAAGTGAAGCCTCCTCAAAGGGTTAATAGTTTTTGTTAATAGTTCTCACAAAGGGCAGTAATTAGGAGATCACTGGTCATTTGGAGAGAGATAAAGTCAGAAGCCAGATAGTAAGAAGAGTGGGAGGAGAGAAACTGGAGGCACCTGTTACAGGTGGCCTGCTCAAGGAATTTAATTGTATTGTTTAAACACACTCCCTTCTAACCTTGTCAAAACCCCCTCAGACCCTGTTTTTAAGCACAAAGCAGAAAGAATAGAATAGCCCTACCCCCCCAACCTAAACTGCAACACCTCCCCCTTTTCTTGTCTCCTGGCAAACTTGTGTACTCTGTTGCTGGGGGAGATTTCCGTGAATAGATTGTGCCCCCGAAGCCTAGCCAAGGGGATAAAGGAAAAGGGGTTAGGGAGGAGGAACTCGAGTTAGGGTATAAGTAAGCCTTTCTTTCTGTACCTACTATCCTTCCTGGTCAGTGCCATTAGGGCGGCCAGAGGTGGTACCCTTTCTTATGAGAAAGCAATAAACTCCTTTTTGCTTTCAAGGTATCTAAGTCTTTGTTTGGAATTTGAGTAGTGGTCTCTGTCCCACACATTAGTATCAAGGACTTTAGGTAATGGACAAAGAGGAGAGTGCCCTAAATTGGGTCAATATCTCAATCTCTTTAGTGTGGTGGAAAAGGCAAAAATCTAAAATGACAAAGAATTCTTAGTTCAAAGTTTAGGTAATTCATTTGCCTAAAGAAGGTCCTTTGACCTACCTACCTCCAGAATTTTATTTAAAAGGTTTTAAATATTTTCCAAAAGGGGAACACAAATTGTTCGCTACATTATCAGAAACACTGTTATAAATAGCTCTAATTAGAAACACTAATAAAACACATCACTTCTAAAGAACATAAAGTATGCCATTTTTAGTTTCGAAGTGTCTGAGTATTAACAATAGTCAGTCGACTAGCATTTACTAAGAGCCTAGGATGTGCCTACTACGTACTGAGAATGCAAAGAAAGGCATACACACAAAAAAAACAGTCCCTGATCTCAAGGAGCTCACAGTCTAACGGAGCAGACAATATACAAAAAGCTATGCACAAATTAGATAAATACAGGACAAACTGGGGAAAATCTCAGAGAGAAAATTAAGGAGGGCTAGTAAAGGCTTCCTGAAGAAGGTGAGATTTTGAGAGACTACAAGGAAGTCCCCTAACGAAGGCAGGAGACAGAGGCTACAGGAGGGAACGTGCCAGGCAAAAGGACTAGCCAATGAGAACCCTGGAGATGGGTCAGTCAGGAGACAGGAGAGTTGTGTCCACGGGAACAACAAAGAGGCCCAGTGTCATTGGACTGGCAGTGTAAATGGAGAAGAGTAAATGAAGAGTGAAGAGTGAAAGGTAGAAGAGTGAAAGAGTGAAGGGGTAGAAAAGGGGCCAGGTTATGAAGGGCTATGAAAGTCAACCAGAGGACTTTGTATTTGATCCTAGAAGTAATAGGGAGCCACTGGAATTTATTAACTAGGGGAGTGATATGGTCACACCTACATTTTGGGAAGTGAAGGATGAATGGGAGTGGGGAAATGCCTGAGCCGAGGAGACCAACCAGAATGCACCAAGGTGGTTGCAGTGTCAGAGGAGAGAAGGGTTTATGCATGAGAGTATATACAAAAGATGTTATGAAGGTATAAATGGCAGGACTTGAAAAATTATTAGATATGGAGGTAAAAAGTAAGGAGTCCAAGATGACACTAAGGTTGACAATCTGGGTAACTTCAAGTATTCAAGAATATACTCTACAGTATTAGGGAAGTTTGGAAGAGGGAGGGTTTGGAGTGAAAAAATAATGAGTTGTGTTTTGTTGTTCTTGTGTGTGTGTGTGTGTGTGTGTGTGTGTGGCAATTGGGGTTAAGTGACTTGTCCAGAGTCACACAGCTAGTGATTGTTATGTGTATGAGGCTAGATTTGTACTCAGGTCCTCCTGATTCCAGGGCCAGTACTCTATCCACTGCGACACCTAGCTGCCCCATAAGTTGTGTTTTGAATACGTTGAGTTTAAGATATCTATGGACAGTGGCAAAGAATTGGACATTAAGGGGATGCCCATCAATTGGGGAATGGCTGAACAAGTTGTGGTATATGAATATAATGGAATACTATTGTGCTATAAGCAGGCAGACTTCGGAAAGACTTGCAAGGACTGATGCTGAGTGAAGTGAGCAGAACCAGGACAACATCATACACAGTAACAGCCACATTTATACGATGACTGACTAACTTTGATAGACTCAGCTCTTCTCAGCAATGCAAGGATCTAAGACATCCCCAAAAGTCACATGATGGAAAATGCTACCCATATCCAGAGATAGAACTATGGAGTTTGAATGCAGATGGAAGTATACTATTTGCTTTTTTTTTCTTCTGATTTGTTTTGTTTCTCCTTTCTTGTGGTTCCTCCTATTGGTTCTAATTCTTCTTTACAACATGACTAATGTGAAAAAGTTTAATAGGAATGTATATGTATGCATTTCGTCTTGGGGAGGGAGGTGGAGAGGAGGGGAATTTAAAACTCAAAAGCTTATGGAAGTAAATGTTGAAAACTAAAACTAAATTAATAAAAAATTTAAAAATATATATGTATCTATGGACATCCAGTCTGAGATATCTAAAATGCGGTTGAAGATACAAGAAGGGAGAGAGGTTATCTGAGAGTCATCTGCATAGAGATGATCACTGAAATCTTAGGATCACTGAGCACTAGCACGTGAAACAGTATAGAGGTAGGAAAGAAGAGGGCCCAGGACTGAGCCTTGGGAAATCCCCAAGGTTAGTGGGCAAGATTTGGATGAAGAGCTAGCAAAGAAGACCTAGAAAGAGCAGTCAGACAAGTAGAAGGAGAATCAGGAGAGAAAAGTGTCACAAAATACTAGTGAGAAGAGAGAAGGTGCCTGACAATGCCAAAGGCTGCAGAGAGGTCAAAAAAGATAAGGATTGAGAAAAAGCCATTAGATTTGGTAATTAAAAAGATCATTAGTAACTCTGAGAACCACTTCAGTTGAATAGTTGAGGTGGAAGGCTAGACAGCAAAGAATTTAAAAGCTGTCAATAAAGTTCACAAGCAGTTAATAAGCATTTATTAAGTACCTACTATGTGCCAGGTACTGCACTGAGAGCTGGGGATATAAAAAAAGGTAAAGTCAGTCCCTGGTCAAAAGAACTCACTGCCTAAGCGGAGAGACAACATCAAAATAACTCCATACAAACAAGACATATGCAAGAAAATTTGGAAATGATCAAGAGGGAAGACATTAAAATTAAGGCGAATCAAAAAAGGCTTCCTGTAGAAGAAAAACTTTAGAAGGAAGCCAGGGAAGTAGGGAGGCACTGATCAAGGGGGAGAGCATTCTAGTTATAGGGAACAACCAACAAAAACGCTTAGAAATGGAGTGCCTTCCTTGAGGAAAGAAACAGCAAGGAGGCCAGTATTACTGGTTCTCACAGTACTAGAAGGTACTAGGGGCAGTTAGGTGGCACAGGGGATAGAGTGCTGGACCTAGAGTTAGGAAGACTCATCTCTCTAAATTCAAATCTGTTCTCAAGACACTTAGTATTTGTGTGACCCTGGACAAATCACTTAATCGTGTTTGCCTCAGTTTCCTCATCAATAAAATGAGCTAGAGAAGGAAATGGCAAACCACTCCAATATTTTTGCCAAGAAAACCCCAAATGGGATCATGAAGAGTCAAACATGACTGAAATGACTGAATAACTAACAACTGTAAGAAGACTAGAAGGGAAGTGGCAAGTTATAAAGAGCTTTGAACACCAAAGAGTGTATTTCATATTGTGACAGAGATAACTGGAAGCTTATTGAGCCAGGGATGGGGAAGAGGGGGGAAGGTGAGAAAAGAAAGTTAGAACTGTACTTTACAAAGATTACTTCAACAGCTGAGTGGGAGACGGCTTAGAGTGGGGAGGCATCTCTAGCTGGGAAACCAACCAGTTGGCTATTGCCATAGTAGTCCAAGGGTGATGTGATGAGGGCCTACATCAGGGTAGCAGCAGTATCAAAAAAAGGGCTAAGAAGGGTTAGATGAAGTTAAATCCACAGGCATGTCAACAGATTGGCTATGGCGGGGGGGGGGGGGGGGGGTGAAAGTAAAGCACAGAGGATAATACTTAGGTTGTGATTCTAAGGGACTGGGAAGATGGTGGTGCCCTCAATAATAATAGTTAAATTTGAAAGAAGAGAGATTTGGAAGGAAAAATGAGTTCAGTTTTAGACATGTTGAGTTTAACATGTCTATAGAACACCAATTTGAGATGTTCAATAGGCAGCTAGACATACAAGACTAGAAGTAGGCAAGGAGGTTACAGTCGGACAAGTAAATCTGAAAATCATCAGCATAGAGACAATAATTAAATCTATGGGAGCTGATAAAATCACCAAGTGAAAACAGCATATAGAGAAGGCTCAAGACAGAGCTTTGAGGGACCCCCATGGTTAGCAAGTATGACGTGGATAAAGATCTAACAATGAGACTGAGAATGAGCAGTCAAATACTTAGGACAACCAGGGAAGACAGTGTCATGAAAATCTAAAGAGAAAAGAGTATCAAGGAAAAGAGGGTGATCAAAGGCTGCAGAGAAGTCAAGAAGAATGAGGACTGAGAAAAGGCCATTAGATTTGGCAAAGCGTAGGCACATAAAAGGGAAGAGAAATATAAGACAAGAGTTAGCAGGGGGAAACGAATTGAGTAAGGGTTTTCTGAAGATGGGGAGAAATGGGCATATTTCTAGACAAAAGGGAAACAGCCAATAGATAGGTAACAATTGAAAATTAGAAAAAGAGTAGGGATGATAGAGGGGGTAATCTGTTGGAATGGAATAGGATCACCTAAGCATGTAAAGGGATTAGACTTAGCAAGGAAAAAGACCACTTCTCCATGTGAAATGAGTGGAGGAGATAGTAAGGGAAGATATCTGAATGATGGGAGATGAGGAGAAGGGGAAAGGAAGGAGTTCTCAGTGAATGGCTTCCATTCTTAGCTTACTTGGATTACTTGGAAGTTTGAGAAAATGAAAAGATTTGGAAAATCTACTGTGTTGAAGGGACTTGTAAATCATTTAGAAAGCTATAAAAAGATTGTTTTGTCTCAGTTGAGGGTCCAGTTGTAACATAAACTTGTAGTTGTCCTAGTCATCACTGTTTCATGATTTTCTCCAGCTTTCTTCAATAGTAAATGATTAAGGGCAAAGGAAGGGGGATGGTAGGGATAATCCAAGATGAGTTTTGGAAAGGCAAGATCTTTTTTACTGGATAATGTGGCAAGGGTCTGGAGGAAAGAGAATAGTATAAACTGGTTACCAGTAAGTCAAGATGAGG